>NC_090746.1:65892306-66192306 GCF_036898095.1 Palaemon carinicauda | reverse complement strand
GTCAGGGATTGGGTCATTCATATGAAGAGAATAAGAAGTTTTGGAAAGAAGTGGAGAGAGTAAGGAAGGCTGGCTCAAGAATTGAAGAGACAGTGAAAGATGGAAATGGAAGGTTGTTAAAAGGAGAGGAGGCAAGGAAAAGATGGGCGGAATATTTTGAAAGTTTACCGAATGTTGAGGATAATAGGGAGGCAGATATAATTGCTGTTGCAGGTGTTGAGGTGCCAGTGATGGGAGATGAGAATGAGAGAGAGATTACAATAGATGAAGTGAGGAGAGCACTAGATGAAACGAGAGTAGGAAAAGCATCTGGTATGGATGGTGTGAGAGCTGAGACGTTGAAGGAGGGGGGTGTGACTGTACTTGAATGGTTGGTGAGATTGTTTAATATGTGTTTTGTGTTGTCAATGGTACCAGTAGATTGGGTTTGTGCATGTATTGTACCACTATATAAGG
Organism: Palaemon carinicauda; assembly: GCF_036898095.1. NCBI lineage: Eukaryota > Metazoa > Arthropoda > Malacostraca > Decapoda > Palaemonidae > Palaemon > Palaemon carinicauda. The sequence goes on along the minus strand of NC_090746.1, from coordinate 66,191,850 downwards.
GTAAGGGAGATGTGCATGAGTGTTGTAATTCAAGAGGTATTAGTTTGTTAAGCGTAGTTGGAAAAGTGTATGGTAGAGTAATGATTAATAGGATCAAGGATAAAACAGAGAATGCAATCTTAGAAATACAGGGTGGTTATAGAAGAGGTAGGGGTTGTATGAATCAGATTTTTACAGTTAGGCAGATATGCGAGAAATATTTAGCAAAAGGTAAGGAGGTGTATGTTGCGTTTATGGATCTGGAGAAAGCGTATGATAAGAGTTGATAGGGAAGCAATGTGGAATGTGATGGGGTTATATGGAGTTTGTGGAAGGTTGTTGCAAGCAGTGAAAAGTTTCTACAAAGGTAGTAAAGCATGTGTTAGAATAGGAAATGAAATGAGCGATTGGTTTCCGGTGAGAGTGGGGCTGAGACAGGGATGTGTGATGTCGCCGTGGTTGTTCAACTTGTATGTTGATGGAGTGGTGAGAGAGGTGAATGCTCGAGTGCTTGGACGAGGATTAAAACTGGTGGACGACAATGACCATGAATGGGAGGTAAATCAGTTTTTGTTTGCGGATGATACTGTACTGGTTACAGACACAGAAGAGAAGCTTGGACGATTAGTGACAGAATTTGGAAGTGTGTGTGAGAGAAGGAAGTTGAGAGTTAATGTGGGTAAGAGTAAGGTTATGAGATGTACGAGAAGGGAAAGTGGTGCAAGGTTGAATGTCATGTTGAATGGAGAGTTACTTGAGGATGTGGATCAGTTTAAGTACTTGGGGTCTGTTGTTGCAGCAAATGGTGGAGTGGAAGCAGATGTACGTCAGAGAGTGAATGAAGGTTGCGAAGTGTTGAGGTCAGTTAAGGGAGTAGTAAAAAATAGAGGGTTGGGCATGAATGTAAAGAGAGTTCTATATGAGAAAGTGATTGTACCAACTGTGATGTATGGATCGGAGTTGTGGGGAATGAAAGTGATGGAGAGACAGAAATTGAATGTGTTTGAGATGAAGTGTCTTAGGAGTATGGCTGGTGTATCTCGAGTAGATAGGGTTAGGAACGAAGTGGTGAGGGTGAGAACGGGTGTAAGAAATGAGTTAGCAGCTAGAGTGGATATGAATGTGTTGAGGTGGTTTGGCCATGTTGAGAGAATGGAAAATGGCTGTCTGCTAAAGAAGGTGATGAATGCAAGAGTTGATGGGAGAAGTACGAGAGGAAGGCCAAGGTTTGGGTGGATGGATGGAGTGAAGGAAGCTCTGGATGATAGGAGGATAGATGTGAGCGAGGCAAGAGAGCGTGCTAGAAATAGGAATGAATGGCGAGCGATTGTGACGCAGTTCCGGTAAGCCCTGCTGCTGCCTCCGATGCCTTAGATGACCGCGGAGGTAGCAGCAGTAGGGGATTCAGTATTATGAAGCTTCATCTGTGGTGGATAATGTGGGAGGATGGGCTGTGACACCCTAGCAGTACCAGCTGAACTCGGCTGAGTCCCTTGTTAGGCTGGGAGGAATGTAGAGAGTAGAGGTCCCCTTTTTGTTTTTGTTTCTTTGTTGATGTCGGCTACCCCCCCAGAATTGGGGGAAGTGCCTTGGTATATGTATGTATGTACCATTATCATTCATTAGCATGCTGTTATTATGCTAACTGGCCATTGTTAACCAACAACATTTTGGATATCCTCTAATCTTTATTTCTAAACGTACAAACTACAGATTGCTTCTGTTCGTTGATAAGCATAGTTAGCGCTTAAATTGTTTGGAACGTTTCAAATAATCCGGCATGCTTACATTCACCTGTAAGCATGACAAAAGGTTTGATGATGTTATTTTTGTTGATATTCATGTTAATACTCTGCTTTATTTCATGGTTTTTTTATTTTTAAGGTCAAGGTATGCAAAACAACAAATAACCTTGGAGTTTCGATTTTTAAAGGTTGTTTTATATCTACGATATCAACTAAAATCAAGATTTTTTTGCCTAGAATTTGGGGGTCGTCTTATCTGTAGGTCACCTCATAGGCCGAAATATACAGTAATTATCACTGGCAAACTGCAACACAAATTGGAAAAGCATAAATTTGAAAGCCCAAAGGGTTCAAAAAGAAAACCAACAGTCAAAAGAAATACAAAAGTAAAAATAAAATACCTAAATGGAATAACAAACAAAAATAAACTCATAAATCATAAAGAGAATGTCCTATAAAAGGGATTTTGATGAAGGAAAAATCTATTTCTGGGCAAGGAACCTGTGTTGCCCAGTGAAATGCTCCTTAAAGCACCATTTCAAAGGTATAAATACTGCAAAATATACCAGAGAAAAAAGTGGCATGGAATGCTAGGAATATATCCAGCTCGCTCACCTCTAAAGGGTGTTGGTATTAAAACTGGGGCGAGTGATACCACTCCCAGAGATCCCTTTCCAATTAGACTCACTGAAGAAAAATTAAAGATGATTGAATCATATGTATCATGAGGTTAATTGCCTTGCCATGAAATAATTGTATGCCTAAGATAACCAGGCAATCTACTGCTATAACAGTAGTGACACAATAAGATGGCATATTTCTCAGACCTGCTAATGCAACACAGATATGCATTAAGTGCAACAAGCTGTAGTAGCAGAAGGTATGCTTTCTCAATTTTTTAAAGGTATAAATAATATACCAATCTACAATCAAATGTAAAAAAAAGGGCATGGGTCTCCAAGGATATTTTTTTACTTGGTTTCACAAATATTTAAAACCAGCAGTTCATGTCCACTGCAGGGAAACCAGACTGGCTGCTGACTGGAAGACTTAACATTTCTTTGATAATTGTTCACTCATCCTCTAGATGAACTTCTCACCTAAAATGTTTCAGCCGTTTACTTCCCCCAAATGTGATTTGATTAATTCAGTCAGGTGAAAAAGGCATCCTTTCATTGTCGAAAAGTAAATACAGTATAAGGACTATTTCTTAATCAATAAACTGCCAGCAGTGAACAAACATCAGGGTGTGCAATGTAGTGGTTTCCAAATGAATTTAACATGAAAGATGCTAAATACACAGATGCAAGTGCATAGAATCGCACAAGTAAGAATACTTTTGCATATGACTGGAATTCCAGTTGGCTTTCAACAATTTTTAGTTATAAATGATGGGCAAAGTGAAATTGAAGGATCTTGCAAGTCAAGTGAGAAAAAGGTATGTCAATCCTTAACATGTGCCAAAAATTTGTGATGGTTTCACTGATGGATTTCAGAAGCCAACATTCATAAAATGCTAGAAATTATGACAGTTTATAAAATAAAATAAAATCCCTCATTATTATTATTATGACTAGATATACTACAACCCTAGTTGAAAAAGCAAGATACTCTAAGTCCAAGGGCTTCAATAGGGTAACCCTATGAGGAAAGGAAACAAGGAAATAAAACAACAAGAGAAGTAATGAACAATTAAAACAAAATATTTCAAAAACAGTAATAACATTAAAAGAGATTTTTCAAATACAAATACAAACTATAAAAGCTTAAAAAACTAGAGGAAGAGAAATAAGATAGAGTTCCTGAGTGTACCCTTAAGCATGAGAACTACCTCAAGACAGTGGAAGACCATGATACAGAGGCTACGGTATATGACACCAAGAAACAGCATATTGCTTTCTCGTCTACAGAGCATCTACTTCCAGGCCTTTCAACTGCTGATGATATTCCTCCCGATAAAAATTAGCATGTGGTGCTGTACTGTACATATTCATCTTTTCAGCAATGATTTTCAAACATTTTTGGTAAGTACAAAATATCTTAATCAGATTTTTCATCTATTTAAAACTGGGGACTAAAACATTATGATGGTGAGAATAATCTATAACTGATAGGATAGTGTGCCTGAATATTTTCCTCTTAATCTACTGTAGATCTACTAGACACTGCTATACAGTATGAACATCCCTGTGCCCTATTGTGACAGTTGAAAATCATTGTTTCATGTTATCTTCAAGATGGGATTTCAAAATACTGTACTTTTTATATTTAAATAGTTATGTAAAGTAAATGAAGGGTAGTTATATTTTACTTTTTCAAATACTTATTTTACTTTACAACTGTTACATAAGAGCAAAATAAACTGAATGAATAAAAGGAAAATTATATGTACTAACGTTACAAATTCTTGGTTCTTCCTGAAAGAAAGACAGAGGTGCAAGAAATTACTCGTTCGATAAAAGTTATTATTTTCTTGTATCTTGTAAATAATTGCACAGATCAAATATTTTCATGAATATAAAGTACATCTATTGCTACTTGACTAATGTTTTCTTTTTTCCATATCTAATTCACTTTCCGATAGTATTTTTCAATTGAAAAAATAATAAAAATAATTAGGGTATGACTTCTTGGTGGCTCTTAGCACAAGGAAGAGGTGCCAATGGTCGATTTTACAGTTCTCAATCAGTGAAAGTTGTGACTTCTCTTATTAAACACATAATTGCATTAAAAAAATAAAAATATTGAGCTATATCTATTGAAACCTACGATAAAATTTGTCGTAAAGATACAAATACGAAAATGAAGTACCCCAATTGGAATCCAAATAAATGCAAAACCTGAAACATTAGTTCTAAGAATTCTAGATAAGGGATTCCCAACCTGTATATGTACAGTTGGACACATGAGTCCCTGGCACACTTAGCTCCAAAGAAGTGGACCCTGTCACACCTTTACTTCGCAGTGAGTAACCAAACAGATAGTGAAGGGAGAGATGGCAGAGATGGTGGGTAGGGGAAAAATACAGAAAATCTCTGGGCAGTAAGGGTGTGGCTAGATACACTTCTTCGGAGCGAGGTATACCAGGAATTCCTGTGGCTAACTGAACTGTACATATGGATATACAGTCCGCCCTCGCTTTTCGCAGGTTCATTCTTCGCAATTTCACTCCTTCGCGACAGAGAACAGTATAACCTATCAAATAAAAATCACATACTTGTGAGTTCGCGAGAAGTACTTTGGCGGTGCGACAATTTCAAAAAGCCCACGCTCCATTTCACTAAGATCGCTTTGCGACACTTTTCTCTCTGCCCACCACAACATCCCAACTCACACTGACTCAGCCTCAGTCTTGCATTCTCTCCTCACGAGTGCATCTTCCGCTTCGTTCCTTTCTGTGCAGAATCACATTTTCATGTAATAAAGTGATGTAATTATATACAGTAGTGCATACCTTACTCATGGACATTGCTTATATTCATAGGGTAATGCACTGTAGATGTGTGATTCCCTACAGTACTGCGAGAGAGATGACACATTAGAAGTTGCGTCTAACTTTAAGACTGCTGTGTAGAACTTCGTAGGAAAATGGTTAGTGGTCTTTATATAAAATATGTACACTTAGTTGATATTAAAAGCAATATCATTATATACATATTGTACAGTACAGTATTACAGTACAGTATTGTATATTATTGTCTATTAACCATACAGTACGTAAAATACTACATGTATTGTACTTTTAACAATACAGTAAAGTACTACGTAAAATACTACATGTATTATACTTTCCAATTTGTAAATGTAGGCTATGTGTGCAGTGAGCTGTCTGAATGAAAACAGCAAACACACAGTACAGTTAAGCTGTACTCTAGTGATAGTATTGTACACATATTACAATAAGATATACTACAGTATCAGCGAGTGTTATATTAGATAGGAACAACAGTATTTTGTTGTTATAAGTGCCCAAATGACTTTTATAGTGTTATGTACTGTACTGTGTCCAGTATGTAGTGTACATGTGCACATATACAGTACTATACATTTACAGAAATATTTTCATTCAATTACAAAATACTTACACTGTGATAGAAATCAAGTAAATACAATATTAGGCAGCACTTTGTGCATTACTTGACAACGCGTAGGCAATGGGCAGTGAGTTGGTAGGGTTAGGAGATATCCCACCATAGGGCAGTAAGTATTCGCGGATACTCGCTCTTTGTGCCTGTCTCTGTTACCTAACCCGGCCGAAGAGCGAGGGCTGACTGTATCAAAATCATTAACATAATTCTAAAACAAAGAGAATAAGTTACTTACTTGGTGGGCGTTTCTATTGACAAAGGATTGATCGGTGTTCCCATTTGTATGGCAGAACCACCCGATTTTTCTGTGTCGGAGAGAGATGGCTGCTGAAACAAAAAGGAGTAAAAAAAAATCTAACATTAACATTTGAGGTTTTTGTTTCCTTTATAATGTTATATTATAATATCAAACAAATTATCCACCCTGAAAAGAAAGCAAGCTCTATATCAACAAAATTACGTAGAATTTTGAAAATATTTTTTTTCTGTACACATCTATCCTTCATAAGATGAGTCTCAAGTTCCATTTCAATGCAGTAGAACATGGTAAAAACATTAGGTAGAAAACAGAATTCTAACAACAAAATTTAAAATTTCAATACAGTACTTACCCATCATTTAGAGTGAAATACATAATGAATGCACAGTTGACAAACTAAAAAACTAGGATGAATAGTAGTGGGTTGTTATGGCTACCCCTCCTATATCTATACCTCAATAACCACAGGCTGGTACATCCCCCTTTTTAAAAATGATAATACCACCATATGTCATGGCGGCTAGTCAGCCATCTTGAATCCCTCATGCCCATTTTGTTCCCTCTTGATGTGGGGCGGAGTGTGGGATCCAATGAATGCTGGCTAAGTATCGAAACAACTTTATTTGAAAAAATGTTTACTGTATTTCAACATCTTACCCAAAATTCATTGCACTGATTCCCACAGTGCCTACACGGCGGACCATGGCAAATGATAGGGATATTCATAGAAATCCACTTAGCAATTTATGGGTGCATATTGAAAGACAAAGACATCCTTATGCCTCGTATCATTTTTAAGGACAGAGAGATTGCTCAGAATATTTTACATTATGGAAGGTAATTTAAATATACTGCCATTAACTCTAGTTATCTTATGGAGAATTGCACCAAGTCAAGGCCCTTATTCCTGTAAGCTTAGGAACTTGTAGGCTGGACGGAAACCAGACATATTACTCTGATGACAAGGTTTGTCACCCGAAGGATGACCATTTAGGCGCATCAATTAGGCATGAAGAATTCACTCTTTCCAATCAAATGGACTTTTCATCCTTAAATATATCAACAATTTGGAAAAAGTGGGGATAAACCTATGGTAGACTTCTGTGCCAAGTATACAATATCTGAAAAGGAAACTGTTTGTTTACCAGTACTGGACCCTGGTGCCTGAGCAGTGGCTGCTTTGATGCAACACTTGTTAAACCTTGGTTTTTATACAATTCATCCTTTTACCATGATTAGAAATATAAATCTACAAGCTCAAATGTTAAGAGAAATAAAATAATCGACTTGTGGCTCCCTTTTGCACCTTCAGTGTACAGTGGCGATGAGTAAGAATTGTAAGCAATTACATAAGCCAATTGTAGCCAAGTACCGAAGAGCAAGGATAGGGCATGGATGAATCCAAGTTCCGCTGTGAGTCTGATACCTTTTGACAAGAAGATCGATCAACACCTCTTTCTCATGATGCCACATCGCCTTGCGTACGAGGGAGCTGCTGCTCCAAAGAGAATGTTAGAGAAGATATCCCCTATCTTGCAAGAGTGAATCGATCAACTACTTCCGAGGGCGCATCGCTTCGCGGATGAGGGAGCTGTCGCTCAGAAGGATTTTGGAGAAGATCTCTCCTCTCGGCAAAAAGAGGATTGATCAACTCTTCCTTCTGATGGCGCATCGCCTTGCGGGCAAAAGCTGTCGCTCAGAAGGGTGTTGGAGAAGATCTATCCTCTCGATAAAGAGGATCTATCAACTCCACCTTCCGATGGCGCATCACCTCGCGGACGAGGGAGCTGTCGCTTAGAGGGGTATTGCATTGTCCTTTCTCAGAAGGTTGGACTGTGCAACACTTAGGTAAACCCGGGTAGAGGTACAGCACCCCGAACCAAGATCTATAGAATAATCTTTAGACCTTGCCCCGTACAACCTCTGGAATGAAGCCGAAACTCGTTCCTGACACCTTAGGTCCCGTGACAAATCAGTGGTCACTCCAAAGAGTTCCTGTCAGCCACTGATCACGCCTGCCCAACGAAGCAGAGCAAACATAGAGTGAGCAGCAAAGGTAGAGGCCTAAGGACTCTTGCTACTTTCCTTGCACAGGGAAACCGTGTAAGGAAGGCAGCTCAAAAGGAAAATTATTAGGCATTAGGCCAGTTGCTTTTAACCAAAACTGGTTAAAAGGGGTTGACGGGAGAGAAAGACTACATCTTTACTCTACCAAGCCGAAATAAAAAGTGGCAGTTAGTTGCTAGTGCTGGTGTGGGCGGGAGGGTTAACCTACCCCACTCCCCCCTCTGCTAACTAGCGGTGGGTAGTTACACCAACAAAAAGCTTGTCGACTGGTTTCAGCTGAAATAATACTCCTCAGTAAAGAGCGGGAGGTTTGTATTTTGCACAGGAACAAATGAGCCATAACCAGAGAGAGAGCTCCAATTTAGTACTGTCTGGCCAGTCAAAGGACCCAATAACTCTCTAGCGATAAAAAAGAGAGAAATATATCAGCCCATCTAAGCACAAGGCATAACTTTACTAATATGAATCACATTCTTTGTTATCGGGTAGTCCTTATCCTCTACTGTGTGATTGGGACACGACAGGTGGGTGGCAGATAAGCCGTATGTGGAATTGAGAAGCAAATATTTAATTGAGGACATAAAGTTAGTACTTCTGAATTATTAGGGTATTAACTATTCAAAGGTAAGATTCACAAATCTAATCTTTATTTTATACTGCATAGGATGAGGCAATATACCCAGAACCAAACTTTTGACGTACCGAGTTATGCAATGTTCCAAATTTGTTGATGTTTGCATCTGATATGATGTTCAGCAGCTTGGTTCTTTTTGGTCCTGTCTTATGTGACTTTATTGGCAGAATTTCTTCTTGGAGGCTCTCTTCCTCTGGTAATGGCACTGGAAAAAAACATTCTCTTGATATCATAAGAAGTAAAAACATAACACACAAGGAACAATAAAAATGTTGAAGAATCTAAAAAGATACGTATGTGAATTTAGAAACTTTTTAAACCTATTATTAGTAAAAATTATTTCATTATCATCATTATAAACAATAATTAACTTGCTTTTGCAACAGAGTAAATTATTCTTTACTTCATATTTCCACTCTTTTTGATACAAAACACATTAAAATTAATTCTCATATACACAAGGTAAATTTATATAGTTTTCTCATGAAACGGGAAAACTTGCTTACATAAACTGGTAAAAATTTAAATCTCTAATAAAGGTTATGCTTCACTAAACACATTGTCAAACCCAGCTTTCTGCCTCATTTTTTATTTAGCAACCATATAAGCATTCAGTTATGCCTAATACCCTACTGCAACAACAGATTTAAACTAGGGCTTTGTGGTGCCAAGCATAATGGAAAATTTACCTAACATTCTCTGATTTGCACAGTATTGAATCATAATGAATAGAAATAGATAGAAAAAGTTGACCTGAGCAGCAAGACCGACCATACTATACAATGGGACAAATAAGGTTGAAAGAAGTAGAACCAACAGGTGCTTACTCTTGCTTCTATTCTTGATGGATATTCATTTCTGGGCGAGGAACCTGTGTCGCCCAGTGAGATGCTCCTTAAAGCACCATTTAAAAGGTATAAATACTGCTAAATATACCAGAGAAAAAAGTTGCATGGAATGCTAGGAATATATCCAGCTCGCTCACCCGTAAAGGGTGTCGGTTTTAAAAGTGGGGCGAGTGATACCACTACCAGAGATCCCTTTCCAATTAGACTTCTCCCTCCTCAAAATCCCCTGTTACCACAAGGTGTCGTTTACTACAGCTACTGCCCCTTTTTGGGAGGGGTCAGCAAAAGGGTGGGTCTATCAGGACGACACGGCACTCTCACCTAAAAATTACAAATTTTTAAGCAATTTGTATTTTTCCTAACATACTTACCTAGAACTACTTTCTTAGGAGTTACTGATAACTCTTTCCAACCGACCAGAATTTTGTGTAGTTTACCCTATTCCCATTTTCTATGGGGGTAACCTCAGGCGGAGTGATACGCGCCCTGAGGTGACCTGGGGTCGGATAGCGTGCTAGCTCAGGTCGTGCTCTTCAGTAAGTTTCATCAGAAAGGTTCTCCTCAGACCTGCAGGGCCCTCGGAGAAGGATGGGTGGGCCATAACCCGAAAGTAGTTCTAGGTAAGTATGTTAGGAAAAATACAAATTACTTAAAAATTTGTGATTTGTTGTAACACGGAGTACTTACCTAGAACTACTTTCTTAGGAGACTTAAACTTTAGGAGGTGGGAGTGTCCTGCAGGGACTAGAAATCGAAGGCTGGAAGCACGAGGGGAAAGGAACCTAGATAGGAGACTAGGTTCCGATGACCACTACTAGAAAACGTACGAAAATAGGGGAAACTACCCAAAAAGCTAACTTAATGTCTAAGTGGCTTACCTCTGTACAAAACACTTACAGTACAAGGCGTATTCCTTGCTGAAGACGTATCCCATGGTAGCTAAGGTGTTCTGAGTCACTTCCACGCAGGGAATCAAGGGCCAGGGGAAAGATGATAGGGGGAAGGTAAGGGATGAACGTGTGTCTTTTGGGCTTACCGCCTACGGCTTCCCCGGGGCTATGACCTTAGATATTTTGAAGGGCCGAAATGACGGGACCAAGGGCGAACCCGTCCAAGGATTTCCTTGAACAGTCCTTCAGGTAGTGCTCCGTGAACATGGACTGTCTGGACCAAGTGCCCGCCTTCAGGATTTTGCTAAGACCCCTAATATCATGAGGCCTTGGTTTGCCTGAGAGAGGGGTTCCTGAGATGTCGTAAGCCCTCTTGATCACTAGGCATAGCCAGAAGGAGATTGAATTCTTGGAGACTGGTTTCTTCACACGTCCTGTCGAGACGAATAAACTCTTGATCTCAGGACGGAGCTTGGATGTCCTTTCCAGGTATTTCCTTACTGCTCTAACAGGGCATAAGAGCAAGTCCTTTGGGTTGTCTGACCGAGGGATTGCTGGCACCGAAAAACCCTCGAATCGAGGATCCCAACAAGCCGGGTTCTGTGTTTTGGCCACAAAACTAGGGACGAACTTAAATGAAGCCTCTCGCCACCCCTTTGAGTGTGAGACTTCGTACGATAGTCCGTGTAACTCACTAACTCTCTTTGCCAAAGCCAGGGCCAAGAGGAAGACTGTTTTGAGGGTGAGTTCCTTATCCAGGATGTCCTTGAGGGGCTCGAAGGGCAGTTCTGACAGGGCTTTGAGTACTCTAGCTAGGTCCCACTGCAGTACCCTCACCTCCTGGGGGGGACATGACTGCTCAAAACTCCTGATGAGCATCGAGATGTGTCGGGAGGCTCCTAAGTCAATGCCTTTTAGGAGGAAGACCTGACCTAATGCTGCTCGTACCCCTTTTATGGCTGGAATGGAAGTGCCCACATCGTCTCTGAGGTACACCAGGAAGTCCGCTATGTCATGAATCGAAGCCCTCAAGGGTTTGATATCCCGGGAAGTGCACCATTTTGAGAAGACTGCCCATTTTGCCTGGTAAACTGTGATATGAGGAACGCCTTAGGTAACCTGACATCTTCGTCGCGGTCCTCGATGAGTATCCATCCTTCTTCAGGAGCCGCTCGATAAACTCCACGAGTGTAGGCAGAGAAATCGAGGGTTTTCGTGAAACTTCTGGAAGTGAGGCTGACGGAGGAAATCTGGCCTGTCTGGGAGCGGCCAAGGAGGAAGAGGAGCTAGTTCTTTTAGGTCTGCGAACCACTCTCTCTCCGGCCACCAAGGAGCTACCAAAGTCATCTGTAGGTTGGCCGTTGTTCTCACTCTGTTGAGTACTTGCCTGATCATCCTGAAGGGAGGGAAGGCGTACGCATCGAGGTCGTCCCAAGGATGTTGGAAGGCGTCCTCGAACGCCGCTGACCGATCTGGGACTGGAGAACAGAACACGGGGAGCTGGGTGTTCAGACGTGTGGCGAAAAGGTCTACTACCAGAGAGCCCCATTTCAGGATGACTGCCCGAGCTACTCCCGGGTGTAGAATCCATTCTGACCCTATCACCTGGCCTACTCTGCTGAGGCCGTCTGCCAGCACGTTCTTCTTTCCTGGGATGAACCTTGCTGTGATTTTGATCCCTTCCTTTGCAGCCCATTCCAGTAGTTCCGTCGATAGAGCGCACAGCTCCGTTGACTTTAGACCCCCTTGCTTCTTTACGTAGGCTACTACCGTGGCATTGTCACACATCAACGCCACGGTGTTTCCCCGGAGGAGGTGAACGAATTCTTGACACGCCCTCAGCATGGTCATCATCTCCAGGATGTTTATGTGTCGCGCTGCTTCCTCAGCGGGACCATTTTCCTTTTGTCGACTTGTCGAGTAGGTGAGCCCCCCACCCTTCCTTCGATGTGTCCGTGAACAACAGCATCTCTGGAGGGTCGGGTGCAAAGGGCATCCCCTTCTCGGTGTTCGTTCTGTCGATCCACCACTGTAGAACTTCCTTCGCTTCTGGGAAAACCAGAACTACTTTGTGGGGATTTCTTCCTTGGGTCCAGTGTTCCTTCAGGTTCTATTGAACCGCCCGGAGTTTGAGTCTCCCCTGGGGCACTAACTTCTCTAACGACACTAGGTGGCCTAGCAACTTCTGCCAATCCTTGTCCCTCCTGGGTTGGTCTGTCAGGAAGGGTTGCAGAACTCACTCCAGATTTTCCAACCTCTCCAATGAGGGGAAGGCTCTCACCAATCGGGTGTCCAGGACCATCCCCAAGTAGGTCATCCTGGTGATGGGATTCAACTGGGATTTTTCTACGTTGACTGTGATACCCAATTCTTTGCAGAGACGGAGCAACTTCACGCCTTGCTCCCTCAGTTCTTCCCTTGAGGCTGAAAGAAGCAACCAATCGTCCAGGTATCGGATCAGGCGAATGCCCTGCTCGTGTGCCTATACGGAGACCGTCGTGAAAACTCTCGTGAACACCTGAGGGGCTGTTGACAGGCCGAAGCAAAGGGTCTTGAATTGCAAGACTTGGGTTTCCCACTTTATCCTGAGGAACTTCCTGCTGGAGGGGTGAACGGGGATTTGAAAGTAAGCGTACTTGAGATCCAGCGACATCATGAAGTCCCCCTCCCTCAAGGCGGCCAACACTGTCCTCGCAGTGTCCATCTTGAAGTCGGTTTTTGCCACAAACTTGTTGAGGGCCGACAGGTCTATGACTGGCCTCCACCCCCCTATTGCCTTCTCCACCAGGAAGAGCCTGCTGTAGAACCCCGGGCCGGGGTCCTCGACTGGTTCCAATGCTCCTTTGGTGATCATGGACGACACCTGTTCTTGCAACGCCGGCCGTTTCAAGGAGTCCTTGGGTATCAACCACTCTACCTGTAGGGCCAGAATGAGTAGAGGAGGTTCTGCTAGGAAGGGCAGTCTGTAACCCTCCCTCAGGACTGTCACTATCCAGGGATCCGCACTGTAATCCCGCCATGGGGGGGGGGGGCGCCGCCGAAGGAGCCTCTCTTCTAGGCTGGGTAGGAGATGCATGGGATAAATGAGGGACGTCCACAGAGGGTCTCCTGTGCACTGGTCGTCTCATGGGGGGAGGCCTAGGCTCTCCCACGTCCTTAATTTTCCTCACCCTCTCCATTGTCTCTTCCACTAACTTGAGAGGGAAGATCGACTCGTCCCACATCGAGGTATTCCTCAACTTCCTCGCTTCTCGGTCGGGCAGTTTCCTCACTAGCTTGCTGAGGACTGTATCCCTCTTCCGCAGAACCCAATTGGTGGTCTGGGAGAGAGATTGATATGACAAAAATTTAAGGGCTTTGCCCCCTGAGCTGATCAACTCTTTCAACAAGGATTGGTTCTCCGGGAGGGAGAGATCATGTGATGACTGAAAACCCACTAAAGTGCAGGCCCACCACTCTAACCAGGAGGACACGTATACCAAATCTTGAGCCATGTCCTCCATCATGGAAGTCTCTGTAGGGGAAAAGCACACTGGGGCCGTGGATGCCCTGTCTTCTGCGGCACCCTGGTTCAACGTGGTTATCGCTGACTCAACCGCGCGGGGCCCTCCACGACGACCTTCTGGTACGTAGAACCTCTTCTGCGTCCTAAGACCAGGGAGAAGTTTCGAGGAACTCTGGCTCCTAGGGGCATCTGCCAGGCCGGCCAAGTACTTATCGATGTGCTCCATCCCAAGCTTGACGTCAGGAGCTAGAGGGAGAGCTAAGAAAGGCTTCTGCTGTACAGGATTCTCCAAAAGCCTACTGAGTCCGGAGAGCCAGGTCTGTTCCGCCGAGGGCTTGGGCTCATCTAGCCGATGGTGCCGCCTTGTGAGGGCCAATACTTTCTGATAGATGTCATCCGAAGAGCACTGTCCTCCTTCCACCAGGGCCTCTGTCACCAGTTTCTGCGTACGAGTATCTTCCGTGACGGTGGGTGGGGGGGGGGGTAACGTTGGACGGGCCTGCCTATGGCACGGGCGGACCCGCAGAGGCGAAGGTATCCGTCATGGGATTAGTCAGTGGGATTATTTCGGACCGCCGGACGCCCTTGGTGCTTATTGAAGTCCCCCAAGGTACCCGCGGCTGACGCCACGCCTTCCGTCTGGTGAAGCGCCTCCCTCCGTTGGGTTGATGTAGCGGAGGCCTTCGTGGACTTAGGTACGTCACAGGGGGCTTGGTTCGACCTCCCCTGACGGAACTCTGGTCTGTAGGAGGAGAAGGAGGGGTGAGACGGTGGAGATGAGGCCCTAGGGAGCCGACCGGAAGCGGCCGCGGCTGTGGTAACCTTAAACAGCTCGCTCCGGGGTACCGTGATGTTTACCCACTCCTTCGATCTACTCCGTTTAGCCTTCTTCTTGGAGGGCTTGGACTCCTCCTTGCTTTGTCTGGAATGGGAGCGGGACTACTTCTTCTTCCGGGACCTCTCCCGCTTCCTCTTCGTGGACTTCGTGGCTTCGTCCTCCGACGATGATGAGTCCGAGGACGAGGATGACGAAGAGGAGGAGAGGGAATCCGCCGAATCGCCTGAGACGTCCAACTCAGCAGGGGGGACTCCACGTCGATTCTCTGGTGTCGAGGGCTGAAGAAAGGCGGGCGGGAGAGATGACGAGGGCGCTGGGGGAGACCAGGGAACCTTCTTACGGGCGAACCATTGATCGAACTCCTCCTCTAGTCTAAAGGGTGACCTGAAGGGGGTCCTAGGGGGATCCCAAGCGGCGGGGTCCGAATTTGATGAGCCTTCTTTCTCGGCGTCTCCCCCAGCCAGCTGAAGCACCTGAAACGCAAACCCATGACGCTGGGGAAGAGGTAGCACCCGACTTCCCCCACATAGGATCTTCCGTAGAGACGGGCCCTGTAGGCACCAGGACCTCGTCTCCCGAACACACTTCCGCACCTCCCTCAGGCCCCTCACATGCCTGAATAACACCAGAATCCTCCCCCCCCCCCCGGGCAATTCAGACTCCTGGGGAAGGGCAATGGGCCACTTCCCCGCAACGGACTTACCTCGTCCCCTACTCTGGGTAGGGGAAGATGGAAGGGAGCCCCGTTCCGACGAGGCATCTGGCGACACCAATGAAGAAGACACGTTGGCTTTCTTAGGCGACTTCTTGGCCGCCTTCTTCTTCGTGCCGTAGAGGACCCACTGGATCTCGTTCCAGGACTCGCACTCCGAACATGTGGTGGTAGGGGAGCACACCTTGCCCCTACACGACGAACACAGCGAGTGGGGATCAACCTCGGGCTTGGAAAGGAGAGCCCCAAAAGATTTCCCGGCCACAGGCCCAGGGCAAAGGCGGGGATGCTCCATAACGCAACACTAAGACACCAAGGGACACAGAGGAAAGGATGAGGATATGGAAACGTGGGAAAAGCGTGGTAGACACAAAGGGTCGCACAGGGTAAGAGAGCGCGGCGAGATGGTAATCACGTCGCGACCAGAAACTTACTGAGGAGCACGACCTGAGCTAGCACGCTATCCGACCCTGGGTCGCCTCAGGGCGTGTATCACTCTGCCTGAGGTTACCCCCATAGAAAACGGGAATAGGGTAAACTACACAAAATTCTGGTCGGTTGGGAAGAGTTACCAGTAACTCCTAAGAAAGTAGTTCTAGGTAAGTACTCGTGTTGGAACAAATAGATTTTTCGCTTTGCTCAAAATCCGTTTTTTGGGCTCAGGCCAAGTCGTCCTGATGGAAGCATACTAGGGAATTAACTTGAAATTACTATAGCTGTGGGTTTGTGTATGTGCCTTCTACCTTGAATGGATTTCCTTATCTGGTCTGCTAGACCTGTATG
Source organism: Palaemon carinicauda (assembly GCF_036898095.1). NCBI lineage: Eukaryota > Metazoa > Arthropoda > Malacostraca > Decapoda > Palaemonidae > Palaemon > Palaemon carinicauda. The sequence goes on along the minus strand of NC_090746.1, from coordinate 66,175,502 downwards.
TGAAATTCCAGTTGACTGTCATTTCCACTAAGCGTGGAACTGGTTTAGTGTTTCTGCCCCCTGCAGGGAAAGTGTCGACATAGAAAATAAGGATTCAAGGTTTGAATTTCCACAGGAACTTTAGGTAAAACTTTAGAGATTACCTTTCACTTGCCTTGGAAATTTGTATCCTTATTTCAAGTTCTGGGTCCTTCTAGGGCTTAATTAAAACTCTAGCATGTTTTATTTGTCTGCAACTGAGATAGCAGTAATCAGACACAAATATGTTGGTCCTTCTAGGGCTTAATTAAAACTTTAGCATGTTTTGTTTGTCTGCAACTGAGATAGCAGTAATCAGACGCAGATACGTTTTAGTTTTTACCTTGCAACTACATTATCAAATGTAGTTACATTAAATAGGGCATGAATCTGATCCAGCATTAAAACACATCAGGGTCCATATTTTCTCTTATAGAAAACAAATATGCAATTTCACTATCGGAATAATGCCACTCAATGGAGATGTGAAAACAAATCTTTCTGACTTGTACAGATTTTGGGAATGCATAAACACAGTGACGCAAACCTTCACTCGGCACAGGTGTTATTGGTCAGATATGCACCTATATGGAACAGTATGTTAATCATCGTTGTGATTTACACTAGAAGGTAAGTGTATCCATGCACCCGATGCACTGTCAAGTCCCAAAACAGTTCACTGTTTATTGCAGTACTAGACGACGGGTTTTATAACACTACCCGCCGCCGCCACAAAATGTTTTATTTCATGTACTTGCTTTGCATAATGTTTGTAGAAGACCCTGGATGACCTCCACCCTGTGTATGAGCGGAGTCTTTCAAAGTCCATATGTTGAAAGAAGTTCAACGAAGAAGCAACTTTTCTTGGATCGTGACCTGCGGGTGTACTGTCAAGATCCGCTCTGCTTATAAAGTAGGTGAGCTTTGCTCTCAGTTGTCTTAGGGATAGGTTTGATCCTGAGGTTCCGCCTCTGAAGAGCTGTCCTCCCTTGAAGTCTGAAGTTCTTTGAAGATAGACCTTAAGACACTCTACTGGGCACAGAGAGGTATCTTCCTTCAGTGGGAAGATTCTCCAAGGACCCCACCTCTTGGTGGGTAGCTCAGGATCAGGAACGAGGTTCAGTTCCCCTGTGTCTAAGAACTGAATATGGCCTTCGTTTCTGGATAAGGCCACTATTTCACTAACTCTAGCCCCTGAGGCTATTGCAAACAGAAAAATGACTTTCTGTGTTAGATCCTTTAGAGTACAATTCTCATTGTCTAGGTTCGAAGCATAGTGCAAGACTTTGTCCAAGGACCACGTGATGGGCCTTGGTGGGGTTGCTGGCTTGAGTCTAGCGCATGCTTTTGGGATCTTATTAAAGATTTCACTAGAGAGGTCCACTCCAAAGGCATAAAGAAGTGGTCAAGCCAGGGCCGAATTACATGAGGTAATCGTAGTAGAAGCCAGGCCTTGTTCGTGTAGGAATATAAAGAATGCGAGACAAATCTATCGATATTTCTGTCGGTTTCCTCGTTTTCGGAAACCCATTTCTTCCATGACGATTCATATTGTCTCCTAGTTGAACTTGACTTATACTCTTCAATGAAGTCAACTTAATCCTTCGAGATTCCAAACTTTGTTCGCCGCTAAGACGAGAAAATCATGAGATGTAGGTTGTTGGTTCTCGAGGATGAAGCGTAGACAGTCGACTTCTGGACCAGACGGGATAATACTGGGTCCGGCAGAGAAAACTGCTTCAGTTACAGCTCTAAGACTAAAGGGAACCATTTGCTTTTGGGCCACTTGGGGCCCACTACTGCTGCTGTCCCTATGAAGGATCTTAGCTTGTCGAGGACTCTTAGCAGGAGATTGGGTGGTGGAAACGGTAAATGCGATTCCACCTGTTACAGTCGAGGGACATGGTGTCCATCGCCTCTGCTTGAGGGTCCATATAAGAGGCTACGTAACGAGGTAGTCTCTTGTCGCTTGTTGTGAAGAGGTCGGTCTGCAGTTCCGGGTCTTTTTCCGAGGTGAAGGAGAATGGGTCTGCGTCTAGGGACCATTCTGTCTCTATGGGCTTTCGCCTGTATAGAGCATCCGCCGTCACGTTGCGGAACCCTTGTAGGTGAACTGCTGATAGGTGGCATCCCTTCTTCCTTGCCAGGTAGAAGGTGACTAATCTCACATGGTTGATGTGAGGCGATCTCGAGCCTTGTCGATTTAGACATTTTACCATCACTTCGTTGTCCAGGACCAATCTGATGTAGATTGTTCTGTGAGGGGATAGTTTCTTCAACGTCCGGAAAACTGCCAGAGCTTCCAAAACATTGATATGAAAGGTTTTGAACTGGTGCGACCAATTTCCTTGCACTTTTCTCTTGTGAGTATTGCCTCCCCATCCTTCCGAGGAGGCGTCCGTGTGAATCACCACTGATGGTTGTGGTGGCTGCCGTGGAACTGTTCATGCTAGGCTCTTGGCTGTTGACCACGGCCTTAACTGCGTGCGCAACAGGTTCGGGGTTAACCTTGATTGATTTATTCGAGCGTTTGATGCGTATCTTCTCCAGACTTCTGACGCATCTTTTAGACGTGCTTTTAGCACCGCGTCTATCACTGCCGCAAACTGGAGAGAGCCCAATACTCTTTCCTGTTGGCGTCTTGAAAGCCTCTTGTGACGGTTTAGTCTCTTGACAGATCCCTCTATCTTTCTCCTCTTCTTGGATGGAATGGAGAAGTGGTGTGACTTTAAGTCACATTGGATTCCTAGCCATTGGAACTTCTGAGCTGGAGGAAGGCGAGACTTCTTGCGATTGATCTTGAAGGCCCGGCGTTCCAGGAACTGAACCACCTTGTTGGCTGCCTACAGACAAGTAGTCTTGGATGCTGCCCATACCAGCCAATCGTCTAGATATGCTAGTACTTGCACTCCTTCGGAGTGTGGCTGCTGGACGATTGTGTCTGGCGGCTTCGCGAATATCCTAGGGGCTGTGTTCAGTGCAAAGAGCATTGCTCTGATGATACACTTCTTCTGTAGCTTGAATCCTAGGTAGGAGGAGAAAGGGCGGCTCGATAGAAGATGCCGGTAAGCATCTGCTGGGTCTATTGAGACTGCGCACCCCCTTTTTGGTAGAAGGGTCCTTATGTGTTGACAAGTAAGCATCCGGAACCTGTTCTAGATGAACTTGTTGAGTGGAGACAAGTCTAAAATGACTCTGAATTTGTCTGAATCTTTCTTGGGAACACAAAACAGCCTTCCCTGGAATTTGTTTGACTTCTCTTTCCTTATTACCTTCTTGTTCAAGAGTTCTGAGGTATATTCTTCTAACGAGGGGGTGGAGTGTTGGAAGAATTCTTGAAAACAGGGTGGAGTTCTGTTCCATTTCCATCCGAATCCATTCGTTAATAGGCTGTGAGCCCAGGGATCGAAGGTCCAGCGATCCCGAAAGTAATACGGTCTGCCTCCTACCTGGAACCCCTCTTTGGATGGGGGGTCCTATGGATTTGTTTCCGTGACCAGGTCCTACTCAGCCCGGGGCGAACTTAGGGGCGAACTTCTCTTAGGGCCATTTCCTTTCTGACTAAGGCGAAAGGAAGTCGACTGCCTCTCAAAGATGGGGTTAAACACTGGCAACTGTGCTACCAGTTGTTGAGGGACCATCTGGAAAGTGGTCTGAGGCATCATGGTCATAGTCACGGCAGAAAGTTGTGCAGGTCTGTATGGTCTCCTTGCCTTATTATTCTTGGGCTGGGGACCTCTGTCCGAGGAAGATTTCCTGTTTGAGCTAATGCCCTACTTTTGGAGAAGGTTCCAGTTCTCCGTGGTTGTTCTGGCTATGATCTCTTGGACCACTTCCTATGGGAAAAGGTCTTTACCCCAGATGTTCGAGGTAATCAGTTTCCTTGGTTCGTGTCATATGGTCACTGAGGCCAAAATGAACTCTCTGCAGGCTCTCCTCGCTCTGAGGAAATCATATAAGTCTTTCACAAGGGTACTCATGTGAGACTTAGCCAGGAAAATGAACATTTCTGGGGCATTCTGTATACCTGCACTCATTTCCAGGCAGTTCTGATGAGAAAGGAAGGCCGCAAGTCTCCCCTTCGTCTCCTGTTCCCTCTTCGGAAGATGGTCTGGCAACTTTGGAAGATTCTCATTGAACTGCTGGCCTGCTATCTCAGGATCCAACTTAGAGACGGAAAAGGTTAGGTGGACATCCTTCCACTTCTCCTCGAAGGTAGGCAGTGCTAGAGAGAATGGTTTGCATTCCTCTAGGGTTGAGCAGGGTTTGCCCTCGTCGACTGCCTTGACGGCAAAGTCTAGTGCTTTCTCCGAAAAGGGGAAAGAGATGGAGGAAGGAGCAAGAAGGCTGGGATGTCTCTTGCTCAGTGCTGAGACTTTGGAGTTAGTGCACCCGGCTTCTTTCAAGGTTTTCAGGAGGATGGCTTGCGCCTTGTCATGCTTGAAGACAATGACCTCTTGGGGTACCGTTTCCTCACGGGTTGCATGTTCATCCTGCAGTCTCACGCAACATTCTGGGTAAGCTAAAAAGTTAGGCCACAACTTAAGATCTTCAATCTGTTTGGTCCCCAACTTCTCCGAGACGAAAAGTTTCCCATTCATCATGGGCATATGCTCCACGTACCTCCAGGGGTTGGTTTTGGAGCGGTGAGAGAGATTCAACACTTTAAGGGGCTTCTTAGTGGAGCCCTTGGTAGATCCAGGGCGGTCCGCCCTCTCCTGCAACAGTATCTGTTGCTGCCCGAGTGATTCTCTCATCGTCTCTTGTTCCTTTTGGAACAACTCCATCATCTGTTGAATCGAAATGAGGATCGCTTCGTTCTTGTCGGCACGTGCCACTGGTTGTGGAGTTGGGATTGAAGAAGTTGATGGCATAGGTTGGTATGCCGTCATGGCGAACTGGGGGTCTTCGGTTGCCGTTGAAACGTATCGTTCTTCCTCTGCTTGTGGATGTTCCACGTTTTCTTCAGGGCCTCCTTGTAGTAGGTCCTTCTCAGTGTCAATGGACACTTCTGACGTCCTTTCTTGGTGTAAGTTCATGTCTTCCAGTGCCTTATCAATGTCAGCGTCGATCTTCAGTTGTATGAGGGAAGAGTGGACCTGTTCCTGGGGCACCACCACATTTGGTAGAGCCTTGGGGAACAGTAGGCACCTTAGGGAGTCGTCTGGTATGTACGGTCCCTGAAAGTTCTTTTGGAATCTACTTACCCATTTGCGAAGGGTCACCCTCGTTGTATCCCTAGTCTCTATGTTGACTGAGGGAGCTTCTACGAAGCCGTTGGCCAGCAGGGTCGAACAGGTGGGGCAACCCTTCGGGTCCCAATACTTGAGGACTCCCGACATGATGAAGCAGGGGGTATGAGTCCTGCACTTTGTGTGGCCACAAAAGTCTTTGCCTTTGTGGTTGCAGGCTAAGGCTGCACACTTCTCCATTGGCTCCTCCTGTAAAGGAAAAGGGGCTCAATGAGTATATAATTTTTTATATCACTGATATAAAAGCATACAATTTTTATCAACAATAGCTATTACTATCGTTTATGGTAGCTTAGGATAGTAAGCTTGAAAGGAAGTAGAAAAGACACATATCTGTGTTTCCCCTCCCAGGCCATTGCTGAAACCTCTGTCAGTAATTAATACAGTATTTAGTTTCCCTGATAGGGAGAATACAAGGTAGGAGTAAACTCGAGTAGAGTTAGTAAGTGTCTATACTAACATTATCTACCTGTAGTATATATTTACTGTACACTGATCGGTGATTTTTTATGGTCCTGATGATCAAAATAAACCATCTGGGTGTTGAGGGAGTACTCAGCCTCAACATAAAATTGTAGTCCCAACAATAGACTGCGACAGGAACAGAGTACAGTGAACCCTCGCTACTTCGCGGTTCGACAATCGCGGATTCACCACTTCGCGGGGTTTTTCCATAACCCATATATATATATACATATCGCGGATTTTCCGGAAAATTCGAAAATACTGCGAAATCTGAAGACCCCCAAATACGATATTTTGTTACCTGTAATTCCATTAATACTGTAATTAGTAATATCTGCTCTTACTGATTGTTCATTGCATTACATATGATATATAATTCAGCACAGAAAGAAATAAAACACGAAAAGAGAATGTGATCATACGATAATTCAGTACGTAGTAAAATTAAATCGAACATGAAACGCAAATCAGATGCAGTCATACCATATTAGAATGGTGTGTACTGTAATGGATGTGCTTCTTTTCCATGAATCTTTTGTATGTATACGTACGCAGTACAGTACTGCATCCAATAATATTCTTTGTTGCAAAAATCACATTTCGAATAAGCGTACGAGAGAGAGAGAGAGAGAGAGAGAGAGAGAGAGAGAGAGAGAGAGAGAGAGAGAGAGAGAGAGGCGTAAAATAGCGTACGTAAATTTTTATTATTATTGTTATTATTATTATTATTGTTGTTGTTGTTAATAAAATTATTATTGTTATTATTATTATCATTATTATTATTATTATTACTGTACAGTATTATTATCATTATTTATTATTATTACGGTATTGTACTTAATCTACGTACGTTCAGTATGCGCGGGGCATCTTCTATGAGTAACCAACGCATCATAGTACTGTAAGACGGGTTGTGATTGGTTCAAGCGCTGATAAATGACGAATCAGAACTCAAGTTTTGTTATCTAGCCTGTGATTGGTGTTTTGCCCGCATCTCCTACCCGCAGCATCAAAGTTCTCGCGGGGCTGGATCGTCCACTCTCTGTTACCGCGTATCGCTGAGTAGACGTTCTTAAGTTTGTGAAGTTTAATCTGTGCTGTGTGCGACTGTTTTAAGTTGAACTTTTTGTTGAACTTTCTGTTAAATCCTACTGTACAATGCCTCCCAAGCGTTCTGCTTCTAGTAAGGCTGGTAGTGAGCCTAAACGCCACCGAAGGATGATGACGATAGCTGAGAAGGTTACGCTTCTCGACATGTTAAAAGATGGTAGAAGTTACGCGGCCGCCGGCCGCCATTTTGGCATCAACGAATCCACCGTTCGCTATATCAAAAAGGACGAGGCGAACATTAGAAAGACGGCTGCAATCACCTTTAGCAGATCAGCGAAGCGAGTCGTTACAACGCGTAATAAAACGATCGTACGCATGGAAGGTGCTTTAGCTGTGTGGATTGCCGACTGCCGGAAGAAGAACATAGCGTTGGATACGAACACCATCCAAACAAAGGCTTTGAGTTTATATGAGAATTTTGCTGCAAAGGAACCTAAAGACGACGACGGCAACCATGCTGAAGATGATGATGATGCAGATGATCCTCAACCAGGGACATCCACTGATTCCCAGCCTCAGAAACGTTTTTCCGCAAGCAAAGGATGGTTCGCGAAGTTTCAGAAACGCTTCGCCCTGAAAAGCGTTTCCCTGCATGGGGAGTCTGCTTCCGCTGACACTGCCGCTGCTGAAACTTACGTGAACCAGACGTTCAAGAATATTATCGCCGAAGGTGGATACAAGCCGGAACAAGTCTTTAATATGGATGAGACTGGCTTGTTTTGGAAGAGAATGCCGTCGCGAACTTTCCTGTTCAAAGAGGAAGCCAAAGCCTCTGGCTTTAAGGCATTCAAGGATCGCGTTACCCTCGTGATGTGTGGCAATGCTGCTGGATTTTTGTTAAAGCCGGGGCTTATTTATAAGTCGAAAAATCCTCGCGCTTTGAAAAATAAAAATAAGAATCTCCTTCCCGTGTACTGGATGCATAATCCAAAAGCATGGATTACGAAGATGCTGACCTCCAACTGGTTCCACCAGTGTTTCATCCCGCAAGTCAGTCAATATCTCTTAGAGAAGGGCTTGCCATTCAAGATCCTTCTCCTTATGGATAACGCTGGTGGACACGCAACTGACCTGTCGCGTGAGGGCGTTCAGGTTGAGTTCCTGCCACCCAACACCACGTCATTAATTCAACCGATGGACCAGGGGGTTATCAGGGCGTTCAAGGCCCTCTACACGAAGAATACCTTGGCGGACCTCGTTGCGTGTGTGGATGCTGCCCAAGATGACGAGGATCAAGATTTCAACTTGAAGCCGTACTGGCGGCAGTACACCATAGCCACGTGCCTGCAGAATATTCAGAAGGCACTTCAAGAGATGAAACCTGCAACCGTGAATGCGAGCTGGAAGAAGTTGTGGCCCGATATTGTTTACGACGACAAGGGATTTACTCCGTCGGAAATCCAACACTCTGCAATACGGAAATCTGTGCAGTTGGCTGCCATAATTGGAGGTGACGGGTTTGGCGACATGACGACTGAAGACGTCGACGAGTTGTTGGACTGCCATTCCCAGCCCCTAACTGACGCAGACCTCGAAGACCTGACGAAATCGGCAAGTGAGGAAGAGAGTGATACCCAGGAAGAGACCCAAGAAAATGTCGAAGAAACGGGCTTAACATTAGAACGGCTTGCCAAGTTCTGCAACCATATCAAGGAGGCGAAAGAAATGTTACAAGAGTGGGACGAGGATATGGTTCGCTCGATGCAATTCTCCAACAAGGTCGATGACATCATGACTCCCTACAGGATGCTCTTGGATCGAAAAAAGAAGCAGCGGCAACAACTTCCGATCACAATGTTCTTCCAGCCTCGCAAAAAAGAGCCAGTTCCTCCTGCTAGTACGCCTTCGGAAGAAATTGAAGAAGTTTCCCAGGAAGAAGTTGAAGAGGTGTCCCAGGAAAAGACACCTTCGTCTGAAGAGACGTAAAATACTATCATTGACTGCACAGTAGAACACATCATCAGCTTCATCATCATCATTTCTACTGTGCAGCAAATTCATCGCCATCACCATTCAAGTTTTTCTTCAACTTCTTTCGTGGTGAGTACAGTAACAATCTTTATTTTTTACTTTAATATTCTTACTGCCTGTTTTATAGTTTAGTAATGTACGTACTGTATGCATTAAGTTAAAGGGAAGGTTTTAAAAGTCTACATGTTGTAACCTATCATATTTTTTTTGTTTAAAATTTACATTTACGTACGTAAAACAATCTCTCTCTCTCTCTCTCTCTCTCTCTCTCTCTCTCTCTCTCTCTCTCTCTCTCTCTCTCTCGTAAATTGTTTTCCTGCTTTGCTACGTACAATACTGTATAATTTATATTTGTAAGGTAACATATTTTGTAAATGCTTTTACTGTAAATACTGTATGTACTGTATCATTATTTATCACTATCATCATGCGCGTTAAATGCCTTGTTTGTTCTGAGCGTGGTTGTTTACTGAGCGTACACGCCATCGTTTCAGGCGGCGTCATAAAGAAAAAGATTTCATTTGGAAGTCCTAAGAAAAATACGTAAACTAAAACATTGGTAATAAAAAAATCAACATACAGTACTGTATAATCAATATAATCGATGCAAAAACTAACCTATACATATATGTGTACACTAAATGAGTTTGTTTCTTCATTATGATCAGAGATGAACGTAAACAAAACATTGGTTGCCATTTTTTATCGTGCTTTTTAGGTGTTTAGGAAACGCATGATATAAAATCGCCTTTAATATTTGTGCCTGTTTTAGTTTAGGGTGCTGTAGTACATGCATTAAGTGTTCTGTACATTAAAGGGTGGTTTGTTAACAGTACTACGTACAAGGGAAGGTTTTAAAAGTCCGAATATACATGTTAAATAAATAGGTAAATATGATGTCACTACTTCGCGGATTTTCACCTATCGCGCCCGCGTCTGGAACCTATCTACCGCGATAAACGAGGGTTCACTGTATGTTAGAAAACATATGTACTACTGTATAGTTGTATACTGTAATTAGCCGGCGGCACTGCCTGGATTAGGTTAGTACCTGGCGGCTCTAACTGATAGAGAGAAAGAAAGCACTGAGGAAGGAGAGATTCCTATTACAGTATTATGGTTAACATAAAAATTAGAAGTATAGGAGGACTATCAGGCTGCCTACTGTCTCCTTGCTAGAATGAGAGTTCCAATGGAAGGGATAAGAATCTGTCTGATTCTGGCTTCCAGTCATCCACAAAAGGTCTGCCGCCGCCAGCAACAATTGTGTATGGCAGTCCAAGGGAGGGCTGTGGACTTCCCAAAGAATGTTAGGTTTCCCAACGGCTGCTGTCAGGACCGGCTCAATCTTTCCCCCAATAATATTCACTTCCTGTGAAGGAAGGAAGTAAGGGGGAAGGTGCTGAGGCGGCTGAACTAACTGCTGCCGGTAGGGCACCAGCCGTTAACGCAGTTAACCTAGCAAGCCAGGATGACTGTCAGAATACAGGTGAAAGAGTATTGTGCCGGCTATGACGACACTAAAGGACAGAAGGGGGAAGGGTAAGGTCTTATAGTTCACTGAAATGAGAGGTGGCGGCAGGTATACCACCTACCTTCAACAGTAAACTGAGGAAGTATGGCTTCCTGTGCTGACGACATTGTCGGCGGCAGAGGAAACATGGTTCCTTTGCTGGAGACATCGTTGGCGGCAAGACAAGGGCACCCCGAGTTAATTACTATCTAATTCAAAGCTGGAGGTGGCAAGAACTCTGTTCTACTAGACGGCAATGAAGAAAGAGTGGTTGCCGCCTGTAGGGGCGGCGGCATTCAAGGAGGAAGGAAGGGTTTAGCTTCTTTTCTCTAAGAAAGAATGTATATCGTAACTTATCTATAGATTCTAGAGAATGTAAATTCTCATCCGAATCAATAAGAAACGATAGGGTGAGGATAAACGTGGGGGATTACTTTACTAACGTATATATGAGCGAGAGTAGTCTCGCTCTGGTAGGATCCCTGGCCAAGGTTTGGTACCCCCGGGCCTCCCGCGGCATACGATCAGTAAAGCCACATAATAGGAAGAGGAATAAAATTCAAGTATGCAAGATCACCACTTGTATAATTTGCCTAAATAGCTAAAATTATAGCTTAATACCGGGAATTGTCGCCCTACTGACTAAATAAAATGCAATAGTAATGGGCGACTGCAGTCGTAAAAAGGCTGCCTCCGGTCTGGGCAAGGCTCATCTAAACACACTCAAATTATAGAAATTTAACTGTGAAAAGGGAGACTGAAATTATACACAAGAAAGAATTAACACTCAACTTTCCAAAGGATGAAAATGCTGGAGATTGCATGATGAATATTCCAATGACTTGTAACAAAACACCAGGTTAACGGGAGCACAACTTGCTTAGAGAGCTACAAGAAAAGGAATGGCGTCATAGTAGTAATGGGGAAGGAGGTCCACCGGGTACCTAGATCGGCACCCCCTTCCTTTCGCCACACTTCCCCCTTACATCAAAGAGTTAAATCTATTCGGGGTGAAGATTGCTATGTGTCGTATCCAAAAATACGTCCCCTGATATTATGCGATATCCTTAATTGGATACTCGTGCCAGGAGTTGGAATCCTGGAGACCTTTGGTTTATTTCTGCGGGAGTATCACTGTAGCAAATATCCCTTAGAAGGCTACCTAAAGGAACCCTTCCATCAAAACGACATGGCCTGAGCCCAAAAAAGTAGTTATTACAACAATGAAATAACAAATGGAAAATAATACAATACTGTACATATAATAAACATACAGTTCCATATGTAATGTACTATTATAGTTACCCCTATTATAGACTACAGCTACATTTTTTGTTGTCTGAACCCATTTTCTTCAACTTTTTGTGATGGGTGACTATTTCATTCTCGGTCTGGCTAGCAAATCTCTTTTCTCAAAATGAAACAATTTTCGTAAAGTGAGTCATAAAAATACTCGCATCTTATTTCGCAGCTTGAAAGTTTTGTAAGCAGAGTCTTTCCTGAAGAGAGGTATGACTGTATATGAACATCAGTTGAATATAAAATAAATTTATTTATAAAAATTCTGTTTATTTCTATGAATGTCCCTGGATGTTCATATTGCTGCCCCACACTCTAGTGGTGGTGGGTGGCCAGTGAAAGAAGGAGATAGGACATTTAGTTTCCCATAATCAATTAAATAATATCCCAAGATTACCTGTAGTCTATGTTTTTGGCTACTATTCCAAACCACAGATTGACATTTCTAAACACTACATTATCGTCCAATTACTTATTCATATAAAAAAATAATCTTAATTACCTTGTAACTACACATATAGTTTTACAAAACCAATAAATTAAATTTGACAGGTTACAAGAATGAAACTCCAAATGGATAATTCTACCGTACTAACCAACTGAATTCACCAAGGTATCACACTATATCCCCAGCAGTCACTAAAGGCCCTAAGCCCAGAAATCATGACATGTAAACAAGGATTATTCAGATGGATGTAAAAAATCTAGATTTTTCCCCATCCTTCTTGTAAAGGATACTGTACACGAACAGAGAGAGGTCTGGAATTTCCATTTTCAAGGACACTCCCTAGTACAGTATAACCCACCGTTTCGCCTCAACATCTCAGCAGTTAAATCAGATTCTTCATCACTGAAGTTGAGATTTTGTCTACTGTAATTCAAAATCTTTTTTCAATTTAAATTCGGATGAATTTTAAAAGGTCTCATGGTAAGCCAACTATTGGTAAAAACTTCTCGTTAAGACATCATGGCCAATTAAAGTCCCATCAAATCCAAACGGACATACTTCCTTCTTTGAAATTATAATAATAGTAGGAAAGATTGAACACTTTTCATACGGAAAAACCCGAAAAAGAACTTCTTATAACCTCAAATGATTTTCTGAATTGGTACCCAACCTCTTCAGAAACCTGAGCAATTATTTTGGCTAAATCTGTACCCCTTCCAATAGATGTCAAAAACAGCTAACCACAGGGTTCTTAGAGTTGAAAAGAGGGTCAGAATATCAAGTTAAAAACTTAATATAACCTAACTCCAGTCAAACGTTCTCTTGTAGAGCGTGAAAAATCCTCTACTGAAAGTAGCACCACCAAATGACATGTCTACACAATACCCGATAAAATAATAAGCTTCCAGATGGTGGCCTCTGTAGCCCATTAAGGGTATCAGCGACCTAAAAATTAGCCAAACTGTATTTTGTCACACAGCTATTTTCTGAAAATTTTTATACCATAAAAGGTATGTTCCATTGCTAGATGAAAGATTGCGTCATTTAAAAGGGCAATTTTGTTCGCGCGTAAGCACCCAAAATTTCCTTATCTTAGTCATAGCCACCACTGACATTTCTACTTTGAGAAAATTCTTCAGTATTCATATTTATTTCTTACTGTTTTCTGTACAATACGCTGGGCAAGAACAATGTGCGAGAGCTACACGTGGGGCTATCCGTGATTAACCTGTATCTAAAAATTTAGTGCGTGAAACATTGTAGTGTCATTATTATGGTGTCCAAGAGTTTTTCCCGAGTATCATTGTTATTCAGACATTTTTATGGTTACTTTACTATTTTATCATTTATTCTCAACAATAATGTTGATAATAACTGTTAGAAAACAGGTCACGGGGATGATGACCCATGACCCCGTGCGACACTATCGTAGGACTGTCTCATTGGAGAGGGAATGCAGTGTCAAATGGCGCCATAGGCTAAAAATGTTGATTAAGCATAGGCAATCTGTAGCTCCTTCTGTACTCCTCAGGTACAGGCCAGAGGGAGGGGAAGCAGAGCGGTGCTTTTGCAACAGCTAGTGTTTATCGCATCACCCTCTACCACCACCACCCAGATGGAGGAGGGCCCTTACAGCCCTAACCAAGCAGCAGCCAACATAATCTCAAGAAAAGAAACTTCAGCAGTAGAATGACCCCTTCTGAGGAGAAGCGTTGCCTCATTCTTGTAACATACATATATTTTGTGACTTGGATGTTATGATGTAAAAAGTAGTATACCCTCCAAGTGCACCCTTACCCTCTTTCATGACTTGGAAAGAATTAACTCTGTAAATGTTCATTTGATAATTGAGAATTGTGTAAGAGTACTAAGAATGATTAATAGTAGAGACAGTTCGAGTTGTCCTTAGTTCAAGTGATCTCTACTTACCGGTATGAATTCATATTTGAAGGAAATTATTACATTATTATTATTACTTGCTAAGATACAACCCTAGTTAGAAAAGCAAGATGCTATAAGCCCAGGGGCCCCAACAGGGAAAATAGCCCAGTGAGGAAAAGAAACAAGGAAAAATATATCTTAAGAGCAATAACATTTTAATATTTCCTATATATACTAAGAAAACTTTAAAAAAAAAAAGAGGAAGAGAAACGAGATAGAATAGTGTGCCCGAGTGTACCCTCAAGCAAGAGAACTCTAACCCATGATAGTGGAAGACCATGGTACAGAGGCTATGGCACTACCCAAGACTAGAGAACAAATATTTTATTTTGGAGTGCCCTTCTCCTAGAAGAGCTGCTTACTATACCTAAAGAGTCTTCTACCCTTACCAAGAGGAAAGTAGCCACTGGACAATTACAGTGCAGTAGTTAACCCCTTGGGTGAAGAAGAATTGTTTGGTAATCTCAGTGTTGTTAGGTGAATGAGGACAGAGGAGAAACTGTAAAGAATAGGCCAGACTATTCGGTGTATGTGTAGGCAAAGGGAAAGTGAACCGTAACTAGAGAGAAGGATCTAATGCAGTACTGTCTGGCCAGCCAAAAGACCACATAACTCTCAAGCGGTAGTATCTCAACGGGTGGCTGGTGCGATGGCCAACCTATTACCTACTAACTAAAAAGAAGCTCTATTATCGTTGTATATCAAATACTTTGAAAATAAAGTAGACTGTTATAGAAATTTAACCACTTTTCGCTTTCCTCATCTTCCTTTATTATATACTGTAGTACTGTAATTATTTGTGAATTAACTATCCCATGTCCCAGTGTGCTTATTTCAAAGTCTATCAAATGCTTTCAGGCAAGAATATTGATGTTGTGTTCTGAAAAAAATGTGTAATGAAGGCATGTGATCATTAGCATATTGATGCTATGACACTTCAAATAAGCTTTTATCATCCTTGAAGTCTAACAATCATGAAATCCTGATGTCTGACAGTCTGCCTCATTGTCTGAGCTGTCTTCATCTTGAACAGGGTCTGACATACGAACTCGTTCAAGACCAAGAGGTCGATGACTGGTCTCCAGACTCTAGACACCTTTTCGACCAGAAATAAGTGACTTATGGAAGCCTAGGGACCTTGTTGGGACCCCTTGAACAGCATCCTTCTCTAGTATGGTCTAGACTTCAGCCCAAAGGGGCTGTTCCTTTGCGGATTCCCTCACGTAGGAATCTGATATCATTGGATGGAAGGTCAGAAGAGGGTAAGAGTTTGTGAAAGGGACGATGTATCCC
Source organism: Palaemon carinicauda (assembly GCF_036898095.1). Classification (NCBI taxonomy): domain Eukaryota; kingdom Metazoa; phylum Arthropoda; class Malacostraca; order Decapoda; family Palaemonidae; genus Palaemon; species Palaemon carinicauda. Next base: position 66,160,192 of record NC_090746.1, on the reverse strand, counting down.
TCTCTTAATACGGAAACCAATCAAGGGTAGGCTCCCTTCTGCCTTCTGCTCTCCAGACATCCCTCTACCGGTGGACTGGCTGGGGAAATGCCTTCCCTAGCGGAAATGTCCTCATCTGTTCCTCTAATCTCTTTACCCCTCCTTGAGCTTCTAGGTCAAAAGGGCTTTATGGGGACTTGCGTCTGCGCTGCCTGCTTTGTCTGCGATGTTTTCTTCTTCAGCGCCCATCAGCCGAGGAAGATCTCTGCATTGGAGGTACCACTGAGTTGGAGAGTAAGGTAATGGGCCTATGGAGAAAGGAGTCCTGACTCGCCTTCCTCCATTTCTCTGCCACCGCTTCGATGTCCACCACGTTGAACATTGAAGGTCCAGTCTCTTTGCTTCCCTCTTCGGTACCTCCCTTTGGAATTTTGCGCCCAACGCAACGCCTCAAAACCCAGATGACCCACTGGTTGACAATGTTTTCTGCCAAGAACTCGAGGGTCCTACCCCAAGAGGAGAAAGGCTATCAGCACTTCCTTTCTCTAAGGGATGGAGAGGCATTTGTTCTCAACAAGATAATCTACTGTCCCCAACTAGAAATCCAGCCATGAAACGGATTGCAAGGAACATCTTGCACCCCGTTCCATATTGGCTGCGTCTCCCAAAGAGAAATGTACTGGCAGTCGCCAGTTTTGTCAAAGAAGAGTTCTGAGTCAATGCTAAGATTGCCGGGTCCAATGGTAGAGGAGATGGATTGTTCTCTACCATTTTGTAAAACAGTACTTCCTTTGCCGCACATACAGAGGAGGAAGTAAACGAGAAGAATTCACGGATCGGAAAGATCGTGAGGTTCCTGCCACTCAGTATAAGCTCTCTTCTTTGCACCTTTGACCAAGGCAAAGCTACCTTAGTCTTGATGGGACTCAGGGTATCAGAGAAGAGGCCTAGGACCGTGTCTTTTTCTCTGCAATGACTTGATCCGGCTCCCCCAGATTGTTAACCTTCCTAATGCAAACTTGCAGAAATAGACGATCTGAATCCTTCTACTCCAGGGGTGAGATCTAGGGCTGACAAACGTCGGTAGTGCTCCGTCGGAAAGTTTAAAGTAGTCATGAAAAGGTTCTATCTCCTCCGAGCTGGCATCCATAGCAGCCCAGGGAGAGATGAGGACGTCTTCAGAATTCCTTCCGGCAGAGGACTGGACTGGACCCTCGGAGGAAGTCTGCTATGGATGATTTGTGTTCATCCATTGAACACTTATTCTAACAAGCGTCTAGTGTCCTTCCGTTCCCTCAGGCAGATGTTAAAGCCCTCAAAAAGAGGGGAACTGTTCTTCTCCAACTCCTTAGGTTTTATTCTTTTGAAGTGAACAAGAGGAGGAACCTCTGCCACTTACGCAGAGGATTCCAGCCGACTCAACACTATAGTTATCCATGACTATGACTTCCCTCGGGGACCTCAATTCCTTGGTAGTACGAGGATGTACGTTGTCCCCTGGAGGAAAAGTACCTGCCCCCAGATTGTTGACCTTCCTAAGGCAAGAAAAGACTTGCAGAAATAAGATGATCTCAATCCTTCAACTCCAGGGGTGATATCCTGGGGCTGATTGATTGATTTAAGGTTTTCAGGCATCCTGACATCTAAGGTCATTGATGCCGATATCATTTAGTTTATACAGTATATACAAAAAAATGAAGATTATTCAATTAATACCGTAAAAGTTGGACGTCATTATAAACGTTAGAGTGTTTTCAGACCTGCTTCTGAAATATATTTTAAAAATGCCACTTGCATAGTAGGACACATCATGTCCAAGAATCTTGGCAAGGATGAACCTGCCACCCTCACCTCAAGCATAAAACTAATATCTATTCCTTAAGTTATTATAATTGGGGCATTCGGTCAACAAATGCCTCACTGTTAGAGGTACTAAACAGTCTTCACAATAGGGTTGGTGTTGGCCCTTCAACAGAAACTTGTGTGTCAACCGAGTGTGACCAATACAGAGACGACAAAGAGAAGTCTCCCATTTTCAGGGCATCATGTTATATCTCCAAGGAGATATGGCATTTGTTACTTCTCTCATTTTATTGCCATCTAGACTATCCCAGTGCTGTTGCCATTTATTACAAAGCAATTTCTTGATGTTAGGTAGGAAATCGTTACACGGAATGGGATATCTTCTTGGCAGCAACTCGGATGCAGCATTCTTTGCCAGTGAATCTGCCTTCTCATTCCCAGACACACCTACATGTGCTGGAACCCAACAAAATCTAACTGTTATACCTCTCCGTCCAATAATAAAAAGCCATTCTAAAATCTTTAAAACTATAGGGTTGCTAGAATTAAAAACTTCTAAAGCTTGCAGGACACTCCTTGCATCACTAAAAATTGTAAAATTACCCTCCTTCTCCAACGCTATTTTCTCAATAGCGGTTAGTATGCCATACAGTTCGGCAGTAAATATGGAAGCTGTTAGAGGAAGTGCACCTCTACAATTAAAACCATTACTCTGTACTCCAAATCCAACACCAGCATCAGACTTGGAGTATCCTGGGGCTGACAGACGCTGGTAGTGCTCCGTCAGAATGCTTAGAGCTGTCATGAAAAGGTTTCATCTCCTCCGAGCTGACACCCATAGCCCGGAAATTGATGTCTTCAGAGTTCCTTCTGGCAGAGGACTGGACCTTCGGAGGAAGTCCGCTATCATCCGGTCTTATGGAGGCTGATGATGCGGATGTTCTTGCCGAAAAAGGGTCTATCCGGCCATGAGAGTCGACATGGTTGCATGCTGGAGTTCATAAGCGGTCTAGTCTGTGAAAATCTTCGTTAGTAGGAGGAACATCGCGAGATTTACAAGCCAATGCTCCCGCAAGAGTTTGATGATTGGTCCTGTGCAGCCCAACATTAGGATTCACCGCAGGAATGAGCAATCCTGTGTGCATGAGCACGCTAAGAAGGCTACTTTCTTTCCCAGAGGGGAGATGAACCCTGAGCACAAAACCCAAAGGTTCTGACTTCTGGCTTGACAATGCTGGCAGATGTCTGATGTGTCTGACTGGCACAACAGCAAGGGATCGAGATTGCACACAGCCTACAAACCACCTCATCGTCTCGTTCTGAGGACCACCGTTCCAACAGGCTGGAAAGCGGCATGGACGAATCCAGCACTTTTCCTAGGGACACGAGGCAGAGACCACTCAGGGGAAGACGTAACTCGCGAACAAGAAATGTGCTCACCATTGAGCAGGACAGATCGATGCTTCATACTCCTCAAACCCTCTGCAGGCTGAGCGAGCTCATGTTAAGGGAATGCGTTGTAATACGCGAATTAGGGAGCAGGACCTAGGTCAAGCTCTGGATTGGCCGCATTTGACCTTCCCAACTGAGTACTCCATGGAATACTACAGTAGTCCAAAGAAGTTCTTGCACATGTGCCAGGGGAGCATGTACAAACAGAGACTGGGTAAGTAAGGAGGAAGATCCTGGTAGGGACACTATAGACTCTGCCGGTGCATTACCTTTACAGTCTCTGGGCAGATGACCGAGGTCAACCTCTGAGGAAGCAGATGTGCACTTCCTCTGTGCCCCTAACTGGATCAGCTCCAGGAGACCTTCCTTGGAAGGGGGACCCAAGATCCCTAAGGAAGGCCAGAGCTGACGTACATCGTCAACAGACAGAGACTCTCCTTTAGCGCAGGGCGGCGCAGCATCGCTAGAGGAAGTGGCAACGTCCTCTGAACCTAAGGGTTGTCTGGGGGTTAAACGACAATCGCTCTTACTCGAACATTCACCTAGGCAAATCAAAGGAGAAGAGATTGCATGGAGAGATCGAGACGATGAAGAAGGAAGCTGGAGTTTCTTCGCCTTGGAGGATGACCGCAAAAGAGGAAAAGAATGCCTTTTTGAATTCTTGATAAGTCTGCCAAATCTCACCCAATACGAAGATGACCACACTCGACACTCTACAAGGTGATTTCTACCTAAAAGAGTGACCTTTACAGGCAGGGAGCATAGAGAAGATCTGTATCAACCGTGGACATGAAAGTGCCACATTGGCGTTCTTCAGGGTCTAGCCAAGTCCGCATGTCGATGCCCAGAAACAACAATCACACTTTGTAAGAGAAAAAGTAAAAAATAGTCAAGTTGAAAAATTTATAACAGAGAGAGACTGCGTCTACACTCAACCAAACCAAAAGCAAAATTGGCGATATAGATCATTTGTGTGTGTATGTGTGAGCGGGATAGCAAGTTACTGCCCCCTAACCACCATTAACTAGCAGTGGGTAGTTATACCTCGCTAAAAGTCTTAAGGCTAGTTTTCAGATTTGCCGAAAGTATATTACCTATAAAGAGCAAAATGGTTTGCATTTAGTGACAGATCAAATACTGTTTAAATCTGTACAAAAGTACCACCAGATAACTAGATGTCTATCCCAGGACAATATAAATATATAACGAAAGATTTATGCTGTGTAATAAAGATAGTGTATATCAAAACTTATGCAATTAATGTAAAAACATATTCAAGGTATGGCCATTTTTTTTTTAAGAGTTCTTCATCATAAATCATTTGTAACTATTGTTTATCAGTCTTCCTGATATTTAAAACTCACCTAATGTAGGCATTGTAGAAGCAGCATCCACAGCCTGACTTTCAGCAGCAGCAGTTTGCTCTTCCTCCCCATACATCAATATAGAATTAATCTCATCCTCAAGCTTCTGTTTCACCTTTCCAATGACGTCAACTTCTTTCTTGTAATTGCTTTCTAACATACTAACCCGACGCTCATATTCTGCCTTTTCTCGTTTCAAGTTCTCCTCAAACATTTCTTTTACAGAGTTCAGTTTTTTTTCAAGGCCTGTCTTTTTCTCCATTTTCTCCTTCAATAATTTCAATTTATTACTTTCAGAGGTAGATGAAGATTGAGGACTTTGAAAAGCATCTGTAATACCACCTTCTACTTGCTGGATCCTGATATGCTGTTCTCCCTCCGTTTCACTGCCAGGAGGTGAGTGTACCACAAAAGGTACAGGAGATGGCACAAATCTTAGTCCAGACGATGGTTCAGTTGTAGTTTTTAATTTTTTGTTGCTGTCTCTGTCAGCAGAACTTTTTCTCTTCATTTTACTAGAATAAACAGCAGGTATATCTGGTAGTACATTTTCTACATGATTTGAAGCAGTTTCCTCATAAATGATAGTGTCATCAGAATCATATTCATGAGTCTGGGAGTCTTGAGTAGTATTCAATTCACTGAATGAACTTTTTTCAGAAATGTGGGCTTCTTTACACTCGATGCTTTTTATTGGTGGGGGCGACTCCAAGCGTTTTTGCAGAAGCATGCGCAAATTACTTTGCCGTTCCATCTCTTGCTCCTTAGTACTTGCTCTATTTATAACTTTTGAATCATTAAGAGTTTTTACTGTATCAGTGGAACTTGTCAATTTTCGTTCAACATCTTTTGGGGATTTGGCATAAGGCTTAAGCTCTGCAATCCCAGTTGTCTTAAAAGAATGGGTAGCTAAAGGGGATGGCTTCAACTTGTGATCAAAGGATATATTTGAGGATTTATCCTTTCCCTCACTATTCAAAGGAGATTTGCCATTCTCTTGGTCATTTTTCAATACTCGCTTGTCTTTAGAGCTAACAACAAACATCTCCTTTTTTGCTAGCCAGTTCTGCTTGGCTGCTTTCATCAATTTGCCTTCCCTGCTTTTGACATGTTTTGGCATCATCTTTTTCTTCTTTTTCTTTTCCAGATGACGGCGGGGCGATTTGATTTTTTCCGGACTTCTTTTTCTGTTAATATTGAAAGAGGGATCGCTGATTTCTGAAAGATCTGGAAGTACTTCATCATCCGAACACAGGGTTTCAGAATCTGATCCATCACTATGACTGGAAATACGACTAGATGCAGAGGGTACCAATGGTGTCTTAGATGAGCTTATAACTGAAACAAATACAAAACAATCCAAAATAAGTTTTAAACTTTCAACTGTTATAAATATCACAGACCATGTTAGTGAAACAATTTTCATCAAAATAAATAAATATGTTCATATCTGTCGTTTACAGTATTGCATCAATAACCCAATATTTTCTAACTATAAAAATCAAAAGACAGAAATAAAGCATTCAATCAATTCTCTTTTTATAGTTTACATATGAAAGATCTACTTTAATGTCGTTACTGTTCCTAAAATATTTTATTTTAATTGATCATTACTTCTCTTGTACAGTAGTATATTTCCTGGAAGAGTGGTAGAAAGGGCGTTAATGGATTATGAGTTAACCCTTTTACCCCCAGGCTCTTTGGAAATTTCCAACCCTTAACCCCCAAGGGGTTATTTTTTCCCAACACATTTTGCAGTATATTTCTTTTTAAATTGCTCTAACAGCCTTAATTTTTGTCATAGAGAGGTCAGGTTGGTCTCATTCTCTTGGAAAATGTCTGATTTTTTTTTCAAAATATCAAAAATAATGAAAAAAATAATTTTTATAGCATTTTTTTGCAAGGACGTACCGGTATATCCATGGGGGTAAAGGGATGGGTTTTGTGAAACGTACCAGTACGTCCTTTGAGGGTAAAAGGGTTAATAACTAAAAGAATGTTTGAAAGATTGACAGACGTGCACGTGTTTAGGGGTATGGTTAACGATATGTCTGATAATTTTTTGGTGGAAGGAAAATTAGTTGTAGCAAAAGTGGGGATAGAGTAGGTGGATGTAAAAGGGAGCTAGTGAGGGTTGAAGAGCTAATAAAACCGGGGGTAAAAAGTAAATATCAAGAAAGGTTGAAAATGGCATATGACAAAGTGAAAGTAAGAGAAACTGGTAATTTAGAATAGGAGTGGAAGTTAGTAAAAGAAAATTTTGTTAGGATTGCAAGTGATGTGTGTGGCAAGAAGGTTGTTGGAGGCAGCATGAGGAAGGGCAGTGAATGGTGGAATGAAGGAGTGGAGGTAAAAGTGGAAGAGAAAAAGAGGGCTTTTGAAGAATGGCTGCAGAGTAATAGTGTAGAGAAGTATGAAAAATATAAAGAGAAAAATGTGGAAGTAAAGTGCAAGGTACGTGAGGCAAAGAGGACAGCTGACCTGAGGTGGGGTTGGGGATTGGGTCATTCATATGAAGAGAATAAAAAGAAGTTTTGGAAAGAAGTGAAGAGAGTAAGGAAGGCTGGCTCAAGAATTGAAGAGACAGTGAAAGATGGAAATGGAAGGTTGTTAAAAAGGAGAGGAGGCAAGGAAAAGATGGGTGGAATATTTTGAAAGTTTACTGAATGTTGAGGATAATAGGGAGGCAGATATAATTACTGTTGCAGGTGTTGAGGTGCCAGTGATGGGAGATGAGAATGAGAAAGAGATTACGAGAGGAAGTGAGGAGAGCACTAGATGAAACGAGAGTAGGAAAAGCATCTGGTATGGATGGTGTGAGAGCTGAGACGTTGAAGGAAGGGGGTGTGACTGTACTTGAATGGTTGGTGAGATTGTTTAATATGTGTTTTGCGTTGTCAATGGTACCAGTAGATTGGGTTTGTGCGTGTACTGTACCACTATATAAGGGTAAGGGAGATGTGCATGAGTGTTGTAATTCAAGGGGTATTAGTTTGTTGAGTGTGGTGGGAAAAGTGTATGGTAGAGTACTGATTAATAGGATTAAGGATAAAACAGAGAATGCAATCTTAGAAGTACAGGGTGGTTTTAGAAGAGGTAGGGGTTGTATGAATCAGATTTTTACAGTTAGGCAGATATGCGAGAAATATTTAGCAAAAGGTAAGGAGGTGTATGTTGCGTTTATAGATCTGGAGAAAGCGTATGACAGAGTTGATAAGGAAGCAACATGGAATGTGATGAGGTTATATGGAGTTGGTGGAAGGTAGTTGCAAGCAGTGAAAAGTTTCTACAAAGATAGTAAAGCATGCGTTAGGATAGGAAATGAAGTGAGCGATTGGTTTCCGGTGAGAGTGCGGCTGAGACAGGGATGTGTGATGTCGCCGTGGTTGTTTAACTTGTATGTTAATGAAGTGGTGAGAGAGGTGAATGCTCGAGTGCTTGGACGAGGATTGAAAATGGTAGATGAGAATGACCATGAATGGGAAGTAAATCAGTTGATGTTTGCAGATGATACTGTAATGATTGCAGATGCGGAAGAAAAGCTTGGCCGATTAGTGACAGAATTTGGAAGGGTGTGTGAGAGAAGGAAGTTGAGAGTTAATGTGGGTAAGAGTAAGATTATGAGATGTACGAGAAGGGAAGGTGGTGCAAGGTTGAATGTCATGTTGAATGGAGAGTTACTTGAGGAGGTGGATCAGTTTAAATACTTGGGGTCTGTTGTTGCAGCAAATGATGGAGTGGAAGCAGATGTACATCAGAGAGTGTATGAAGGATGCAGTGTTGGGAGCAGTGAAGGGAGTAGTAAAAAATAGAGGGTTGGGCATGAATGTAAAGAGAGTTCTGTATGAGAAAGTGATTGTACCAACTGTGATGTAAGGATCGGAGTTGTGGGGAATGAAAGTGACGGAGAGACAGAAATTGAATGTGTTTGAGATGAAATGTCTAAGGAGTATGGCTGGTGTAACTCGAGTAGATAGGGTTAGGAACGAAGTAGTGAGGGTGAGAACGGGTGTAAGAAATGAGTTAGCAGCTAGAGTGGATATGAATGTGTTGAGGTGGTTTGGCCATGTTGAGATAATGGAAAATGGCTGTCTGCTAAAGAAGGTGATGAATGCTAGAGTTGATGGGAGAAGTACAAGAAGAAAGCCAAGGTTTGGGTGGATGGATGGAGTAATGGAAGCTCTGGGTGATAGGAAGATAGATGTGAGAGAGGCAAGAGAGCGTGCTAGAAATAGGAATGAATGGTGAGCGATTGTGACGCAGTTCCGGTAGGCCCTGCTGCTTCCTCCAATGCCTTGGATGACCGCGGAGGTAGCAGCAGTAGGGGATTCAGTGTTATGAAGTTTCATCTGTGGTGGATAACGGGGAGGGTGGGCTGTGGCACCCCTAGCAGTATCACCCAAACTCGGATGAGTCCCTTGTCAGGCTGGGAGGAACATACAGAGGAGAGGTCCCCTTTTCTGTTTCATTTGTTTGATGTTGGCTACCCCCCAAAATTGGGAGAAGTGCCTTGGTATATGTATGACTTTACTCACTGCACTATTTTTCTCTATTGGAGCCTTTGGGCTTATAGCTTCTGACTTTTCCAACTAAAGTTGTAGCTTAGCTAGTAATAATAATAATAATAATAATAATAATAATAATAATAATAATAATAATAATAATCATAATAATAATTATAATAATAATAATTTCAGGAATACAATACTGTACTGGACTTCAGATTTGAGTCTTTGGAAACAAAAAAATTTTAAAAGTAATTTGTATTTTCCTAGTTATACTAACCTGAATGCTTTAAATAGGGATATGTTTTCAGCACGAGCTGGAATGATAGTTGAAATCGTGAATGATGTACAGAAGTCAAGGACAGGTGGTGAGCACAAGCGAGAAGCACCCCCAATCTCCAACCCACATGTTAGAAGATTCTTACTTTTGATCTTTCGGCTCAGGATTGAAAGAGGTGGTTGAGGTGGAAAATGATATTTTCATAATGAAATAAATTTTTTATCATACTTACCCGGTAGTTATATATATATAGCTATACGTCCCTGACGTCACGGCAGAAATTTCAAAACTCGCGGCAATCGCTGATTAGGTAGCCAGGTGTACCACCAGTGCGCCCTCTAGGTAGGTACCTGGAACCATTCAAGTGATTCCTCAGATCTTCCATGCCCATAGGTCTCTAGAGGGGAGGAGGGTGGAAATTAAATTATATAAAACTACCGGGTAAGTATGTTCAAAAATTTATTTTATTAAGAAAATATAATTTTTAAATATATGACTTACCCGGTAGGTATATATATAGCTGATTGACACCTTTGGTGGAGGGTCAGAGACAGCCAACATTGTTGAAATTTTACCTAAGAGTTAATAAACAAGCTTAAGGGTTCGTACCTGATAAGGAAGCTGACTTCAATGATTCTCTGCCTCATTATATCCGCTTTCCTCACGAGATCCAGCGATCCACCCAGGGGGCTGAAGACCTCTAGGAGCTGTCAAACTGGTGTAAATACCTCTATGTGACAGGACTTCCTCCAATACCCTTGTTCTGGGCGCTCTCAAGGAACAAAACTGACCACCTGACTAAAATCAATGATTGCGGAAGACCGTCAACCAATCTCCACAAACAATCATAAAAATACAAAAGTTCCAAGAGAAGAAAAGGGTATTAGGTTAAGGGAATGTAGTGGTAGATCCTTCTCCCACTACTGCACTCGCTGCTACGAATGGTCCCAGAGTGTAGCAGTCCTCATAAAGGGTCTGAAGACGTTTCAAATAATATGAGGCGAACACAGACTTACTCCTCCAAAAGGCTGTGTCCAGAATGCTCTGCAAAGATCTATTCTGTTTGAAGGCTACAGAAGTTGCTACAGCTCTAACTTCAAGCGTCTTAACTTTCAAAAGTTTGAGGTCTGTCTCACTGCGATGCAAATGAGCCTCTCTTATTAAGAGTCTGATGAAGAAAGAAAGGGCATTCTTCGACATCTGTGACAAGGGCTTCTTGACCGAGCACCAAAGAGCTTCTGATTTGCCTCGAAACTCCTTTGTTCTGTCCAGGTAGAACTTCAGGGCTCTTACTGGGCATAGGACCTTCTCCAATTCTTCACCAACCACATCCGAAAGGTTCGGAATCTCAAAAGCCTTGGGCCAGGGTTGAGAAGAGCATTCGTTCTTTGCAAGAAATCCTAGTTGCAAGGAGCAGATAGCTTTGTTATCTCGAAAGCCAATGTTCTTACTAAAAGCATGAACCTCACTGACCCTTTTAGCTGTCGCCAGACTGACCAAGAATAGTCTTCATAGTGAGGTCCTTAAAAGAAGCTGAGTGCAAGGGCTCAAATCTGTCACCCATGAGGAACTTCAGGAATACATCCAGATTCCAAGCTAGTGATTCTTGGTGTGGTTCCTTAGATGTTTCAAAAGATTTGAGAAGGTCCTGCAGGTCTTTATTACTAGAAAGGTCTAAGTTCCTGTGCCTGAATACGGCCGCTAACATGCTCCCGTATCCCTTGATGGTAGAAGATGAAAACCTACGTTTCCTTCTAAAGTCTAACAGGAAGTCAGCAATCTGAGTCAAAGAGGTACTGGACGAGGAAACAAGAGTTGACTTTGCACCATTCTCTAAAAACCTCCCACTTGGATTGGTAAACCTTGATGGTAGAAACCCTCCTTGCTCTTGCAATAGCCCTAGCTGCCTCCCTCGAAAATCCTCTAGCTCTTGTGAGTTTTTCGATAGTCTGAAGGCAGTTAGATGTAGAGTTCGGAGGTTTTGATGGTACCTTTCCAAGTGGGGTTGTTAGAGTAGATCTACTCTTAATAGGCTTCTCGGGGTGTCCACCATCCATTCTAGTACCTCTGTGAATCAATCTCTTGAGGACCAAAAGGGGGCCACTAGTCAATCTGGTTCCCTCGTGCAACACAAACTTTTGCAACACTTTGTACAGAATCTTGAATGGAGGGAATGCATACACATCCAGGTGGGACCAGTCTAGAAGGAAAGCGTCTATGTGGACTGCTTCGAGATCTGGCACTCGGGAGCAGTATGTTTCTAGCCTCTTCATCTTCAAGGTTGCGAACAGATCTATGGACGGACGACCCCAAATCCGCCACAGGTTCTTGCAGACCTCTTGATGAGTGGACAGAACTTGATCTCTCCTGCTGAAGCTGTCTGCCATCACGTTCTTTTCCCCCTGAATGAACCTTGTTACAAGGATTACATTCTTCTCCTTTGCCCAGATGAGAAGCACTCTCGCAGTCTCGTAAAGGGACCTCGAGTGGGTTCCGCCTTGTTTGGCTACGTATGCCAATGCTGTAGTGTTGTCGGCGTTGACCTGCACCACTCTGTTCAACACTGACCCTTCGAAACCTTTGAGGGCCAACAGGACTGCTAACAGCTCCTTCTGGTTGATGTGGAGGCTCTCCTGATCTTTCGTCCACAGACCGAAGATCTCCAACTTGCCCAGTGTTGCTCCCCACCCCGTGTCCGAGGCGTCGGAACACAACACAAGGTCTGGGTTCCTCTGTTCCAAGGAGAGACCTTCTTGAAGTTTGCCCGGGTCGTTCCACCACTGAAGGCAACTTCTTACAGATTCCGTAATGGAGATGCACCTTGTCTCTAGAACCTTTTCCTTGTCCCAATGACAATTGAGGTGGAACTGCAGAGGAATAAGAGTCAGCCTTCCCAGGGAGATAAACTGCTCCGAGGAGAGAGTTCCCAGCAGACTCACCACTCTCACAGAATACTCCCATTCCTTTAGAAAAGAATGAAGTTTCAGAAGGGCTTGCTCCCTCCTTGAGGGTGACGGAAAAGCCCGAAAAACTTGACTCTGAATCTCCATCCCCAAATAAATGATCTTTTGTGATGGAGTAAGTTGAGACTTTTCTCTGTTTACCAAAAGACCCAGCTCTTCTGTTAACCTCAATGTCATTTGTAGATCCTCCAGGCAGCGATTGTAGGAATGAGCTCTGAGTAGCCAGTCGTCCAGATACAGGGAGGCTCTGATACTTCGAGTGCAGTATGCTTGCTATTTTTAGTATCAACTTCGTGGATATTTGAGGGGCGGTGCTGAGTCCGAAACTGGAAGACTTCCTCCTTGTAAACGAACCTCAGGTAATGCTTGAAACTCGGATGAATGGGGATATGGAGGTAAGCATCCTGAAGGTCTAAAGAGACCATCCAGTCGTCCTTTCTTACTACTGCTAGGACAGACTTCGATGTTTCCCTGGAGAACTTTGTCTTCTGAAAGAAGGCGTTGAGGGCACTTACGTCCAGGACTGGTCTCCATCCCCCCGAGTTCTTGGGAACCAGGAATAAGCGGTTGTAAAAACCTGGTGACCACAAGTCTCGCACCCTCTCTATCACCTCCTTCTCCAACAAGAGAGACATTTGAAGTTACATAGCCTGCCTCTTTGACTCCTTGTATCTGGGAGAGAGGTCTATTGAAGCCAACACTAAAGGAGGTTTCCTTATGAAAGGAATTTTGTATCCCTCCTTCAGTAATTGAACGGACCAAAGGTCTGCTCCCCTCTCCTCCCAAGCTCGCCAGAAGTTATTCAGTCTGGCTCCTACTGCTGTCTGAAGGCAAAAGCAGTCAGACTCTGCTTCGCCCTGGTCTGGATCCTCTTCTCCTTGCTCTCCTTCCCTCGGGTCTGGAACTACCCATACTGAAAGACTTCCTTTGAAAGGGGTGCGAAAACTGAGGGAATGGAGCTTCTTCCTTCGACTTGCGGCTAGCGAAGGAAGTAGGTAGGACCTTCCTTGCTGTCTTTGATACCAAATCTTGAGTGGCCTTTTGGGTTAAAGCTGAAGAAACCTCTCTGACCAGCTCTTGTACAAAAAGAGAGGAAGAAAGAGGTGCATACAGCAATTCAGACTTCTGATAGGGTGTACTGTAACCCCAATTGACAGAAAAGAACACATTTGTGCTCTTTTCTTGAGGACCCCTCCCGAGAAAAGGACTGCCAACTCATACGATCCATCTCTTACTGCTTTATCCATGCATGACATGATATGGATGATACTATCAGTGTCAACATCCTTCAAGGCCGAAACCTTTTTGCCCCAGGCTCCCAGAGTCCAATCGAGGATATTGAAAACCTCGAAGGCTCCGAAGACGCCTTTGAGCAGATGATCCAGTTCCGAAGTTGACCAGAGAATTTTGGTTCTTCTCATGGTCGTCCGACGAGGAGAGTCTACCAGACTTGAAAAGTCTCCTTGGGCAGAGGCAGGAACTCCCAAGCCGAGAACTTCTCCCGTCACGTACCACACGCTAGATCTAGAGGCCAATCTAGCTGGAGGTAAAGAGAAAGCCGTCTTTCCCTGGTCCTTTTTGGACTGCATACAATCTCCCAACATCTTCAAAGCTCTCTTTGATGATCATGAAAGAACTATCTTAGTAAAAAGAGACTCCTTCGCCGCCTTCCCTAGGGTAAACTCTGAAGGAGGTGAACGAGGAGCAACAGGCACAAAATAATCCGGAAACTCTTCCGTAAAAACTCTTATGAGTTTCTCAAGACAAGATCAAAAGAAGGTTGAAGGGTCTCAGGATCTTCTCCTTCCGAGAATTCCTCTAACAGCTCAATCGGTGAAAGATGATCATCGATGCCTTCCTCCGACACTGCTCTACCGAAGTAGAGACATCTTGATTACCATGAGACAACTCCTTAGGATCTTGACTTCTGGTGTCAATGGGTCCAGGATCATCACGTCTGTCGTCAATGAGTTCAGGATCATCATGTCTGGCGTCACGTAGTTCAAAAGCTTGACGCTCAGAAGAGAGAAGCTCGCGATCATAACGATCGGAACTAAGTCGCTCGCGATCTTGACGCTCGGATTGATTAGCGCTATCACGACGTCCGAGGTTGCAACGCTCGGCGTCACATCTGACTGCTTGGCATTCAGCAACTGCTTGCCGCTTGGCGTAACGTTCTGCTTGACGCTCGGTGTCACGTCCTGCTTGACGCTCGGCGTCACGTTTATCTGCTTGACGCTCGGCGTCACGTCTTGCTTGACGCTCAGCGCCACGTTCATCTGCTTGATGCTCGGCGTCACGTTTATCTGCTTGACGCTTGGCGTCACGTCTGGCTGCTTGACGTTCGGCGTCACGTCTGGCTGCTTGACGTTCGGCGGTCGCTTGACGCTCGGGGTCATGCAGAACAGTATCTCGACGTTTAACAGGAGGATCCTGTTCGATGCTGTGTTTGAGAGCTTGACGCTTTGTGTCATGACTACCATGCTCTCGACGCTTGGAAAGCTGTCCGTCGTCAAGAGCCTCCTGACTTATCGCCTTGCGACGCTTGGTGACAAGGTGAGAAGCTTCCTGATGCTCGGGGTCTTGGCGAGCCACTCTCTTGTTGTCAGCGGGCTGATAAACTTGCATGAGAGAAGAGAGTTTAAGCCTCATATCTTGCAGCATACTAAAATTAGGGTCAACTTGCGGTGAAACAGGAGACGTAACTTCTACCACAGGCTCGCTATCAACGTCGCTCAAGGAACGCGCCAATCGTCTAGACGGCGACAACCAATCTGAAGGTGGAGGAGGAGCATGAACGGAAGTCATGCCCGACACAGAACATTGTCCTGCAACAGGCTGGGCTGGACGCTTGACAGTTTCCGTCCTTAAAGGTCGCTTAGCAGGAGAGCCTTCTTCGGAAGAAGGAAAACGCTCCGGACTACTCCAATGACTACAGCCAGGAGCTTGCGGTTCAAAAGCTTGACGCTCGCGATCATTACACGTCATGTCAGGACGCTGATCAGCAGTATCCATCTTCCTCTTCAGAGGTCTGGAAGCTTGACGCCAGCCCCGTCTGGGCGCTGCGTCATCCGAAGATGATGTAAACACTTTAACCTCACCTTTCCCATGGTGAGGGCAAGCGTCCCGTGAAACGTCAACAGGTACGCTCAAGGGGACGTCTGCTCGGGCATTAACGCCTCTCGATTCCTTTCGCCAATTGACATTCCTTCTCCCAGGGGTTGAGGAGCTTGGAAGAGGTCTAAGGCTAGGTGAACGACAGGTTCAAGCAGACGCACCCTCCACTGCACTAAATACATTAACCGCACTTTTAGCACTGACATTTGCACTTTTTAATTGATTAATATCGAACATTAACTGGTTTCTGTCCGCAGCAAGCGATTCAACTCTAACACCCAGTGATTGAATAGCAACCATCATGTTCTTTAGCGTTGGTTCCTCAGCGGTAACTGTAGTGGGATCTGTAACTACCACTACAGGGGAAGGATTAGGTTCAATGACACGGGAAGAGGAATATACTCTAGAAACAGAAGAACTTCTTCTAATTCTATCTCTCTCAAGTTTACGAGTGTAGCTGTCAAATTCTAACCACTGACTCTCAGACAACAAAATACATTCATCACACCGATCCCCAACTCACACTTTACCTCTGCATTTTACACAAATGGAGTGGGGATCGATAGAGGCTTTAGCAAGCTGAGTCTTACAACCTCTTATAGACTTACTAAAAGATTTAGGAGTGTCAGCCATTTTGAATATTTAGAAGAGAGATCAAATAAGCAAGGGTCAAAATAACAATAATTCAAGAGGTTCAAGAAAATCCAAAGGGTAATCCAAATTCGAGCAAAAGCCAATAACCAAATAGTACATCACCAAGATGACTGCAAAAACTCAGGTTAACAACGAGTGAAATATCCAACGATGTCGCCAGTGTGGCGGCAGGGAAGATTTGAGGAATCACTGGAATGGTTCCAGGTACCTACCTAGAGGGCGCACTGGTGGTACACCGGCAATTGCTGCGAGTTTTGAAATTTCTGCCGTGACGTCAGGGACGTATAGCTATATATATAACTACCAGGTAAGTCATATGTTTAAAAGTTGAACTTAAAAGACACAGGTTTGTATAACAAGGAAAAATACAAACTACTGTATTTAAAAATTTATATGTTCCTACGCTTATACAATCCTTTCATCCGTTAAATAGGTTGACTCTGATTAATGGGTCTGAAATCCACCTAAAATTGTCAACCTACCAGGTCCAATACAGGAATGAAGATGATATGGCCTGGCCTATCCAGGAAGATTGGTACGTGGTCAAAGGAAGGATCCCTTCTCCCGAGGGAGATCATCATTTTGCTATACATTTCACCACCCAAACCTTAATCGAGAGAAAACGGGGGAGGCATTTCTCTAGATTCTAAAGAATGGAGCTAAGAAGTGAAGTTTACCAGCATCAAGTTACATCCAGCAAGTAATGTTTCCAAACGAGAGGGAAAGAAAAAATAGAGAGCCAGGCATTTCACTATTATAGACAAGATCCATACTTTTCTGCATGGAAGCTAGGCCTACTAAAAAAATACTTGAGAAGTCACCAAAACACCAAGCACAAAGTTGTAAAGGGACTTGTGTAGATAAAAGTCAGCAGAGGTTGTCTGCTGTGTATACACTACAGCCTTCAACACCTGGACAATTGCAAGCCCCCAGTCCTAGCCAGTACCTCGACTCTATCATTACATACAGTCTCATGAAATCAGAGAGATTGTATTCCTAGAAACCTATTTCTCAGTCCTTCCTTTGCAAAAGAAGAGTCGCTGACATTCAGTACTGAGGTGTCTACAGTAATCTCCTTCAGATAGCATACCAGATTCCTTGAGAGAGACAGAAGTACCTCCTCTAGATCGCCACCCGACGCTTCACTTAGATAGGGAATAAAAAAGGGCTCTAAACTGGGTTATTCAATGGCAGTTCCTGAGTTTTAACTGAGCAACCTGGCACTAAACTACGGGAGCTACAGTACTTTCATCCCTCATCGATGGAGACTAAGGCTAAGAAACTGCACAATTTGCCCAATCTGTTCCTAAGGCAGCAAAAGACAGACCTTCTCACTCCCCCCCCACAAAAAAAGAGAGAGAGAGAGAGAGAGAGAGAGAGAGAGAGAGAGAGAGAGAGAGAGAGAGAGAGAGAGAGAGAGAGAGAGAGAGAGAGAGAGAGAGAGAGTGTGTGTGTGTGTGTGTGTGTGGTGACATCCGCAAAGATTCCACTTGCTCTTTGGTAGAGCGATTTACTTTAAGCACTTAGAGAGTTCTTATGATCTAGTCTAACTTAATCTTGAACTCGTTTACCGTGTTACTGTTTACTACGTCTGCTGGAAGTCTATTCCAAGTATTTGCTATTTTGTACGTAAAGAAATTGCCACATTGAATGGTGTTGTATCTTTTCAATTATAGTTTGTATCATTACCTCTGGACTGATTTGTGCGAAGCGTGACTAAATTGTTGTAATCTACATTTGTTGAATAACAAAAGTAGCTTACAACAATCTAAGAATTTTGAATACCTCTATTAACTGTCCCCTTAGTTGTCAAGTTTGTAGATCAAATAAGTTCAAAAGTTCCATCCTTCATCTACATCCAAATTGCCTTAGAGTTGAAACTAGTTTGGTGGCCCCTTCTGAATATTTGGAGCCCAAAATTGGAATATGTATTCTAGATGAGGTCTTACTCGTGATGTGTACAGCTGTAGTACAGTGTCTTTGTTTCTGTATTTGAATTGTCTCTTTATGTTGCAGTATATAGGGGTTTGTGTCTAAGAAAACTTGAATGGTTTGTATGTTATGAAAAAAAAATTACTTTTCATATACAGTGTTTTGTAGCGCTCCAGTCCCTGACCCCCGTAAAATGTCTTAATCTGTTATTATTCCTTTCTAGGCATCGACAGCAGCCTCCTTCACCCAGAAGAGAAAGTAGGAGTATCCGTCAAGTACTCTACTAAAACATTCTGAATGTGGATTATTGCCTGGTACCAGTGTGTAGTGGTCAGTGATGCTGCTCTGTATTCACATTATCTTGCCTTTTAACAAGAAGTAAGCTACTGTGTTGTTATATGAGAGTGTGAAGATGATAGGGTGAGCAGATCAATGTCATCTACGCTAGTGTTATAACTGAAGGTCTGCAATGACTCATGGATGCCTTCATCGTCAGACTGATAGGGGTCAACTTGGAAAAGAGATTGGGATGACTGGGAATCCTGCCGATTGATCTGAAACTCCTGCTGATTGGAGATCTGAGATTACTGCTGAAAAATAAGGTTTATGGTGACTGAGTTTTCCATATTCATGATATGAGTGAGATGAAGGAAAAGAATTAGCTTATGATATGTTAGTGTCCTGCAATCAAGGAAAAACCTGTAACGAGGTGTTGTACTTCATTAAAAAATCATGCTGTCCCTTCAATGTGATATCAACACTTCTGAAAGCTTACAGAAACTTCGGTGTAAGAATGAATTTTGTGATGTTGTGATTGTAAGTAATGATGGAAGACAGACACTGGCCCACAGCTGTATTTTGGCATACCATTCTTCAGTTTTAGCTGCCATACTTCAAAGCAGATTGTAGGCAGAGCATGACTGGTCAGTATTAAGGTCATTGATTATTAACATTGGGGAAGTTTCGGTAAAGAATTCGGGCATTGAGGGTTCTGTAGTCATGGTCTTGTTAGGATTTTAAAGTTCCGTTTTGTAACTGTGCAGTGGTACATCTTGCATGTAACTTAGTATTTTTCTCTTGCTTGTACAATATGCAGTAAGACTATTCAAAAGTGTTCTTTTCTTTGTTTATCGTGTTTTTTTTTTTTTTTTGTGGAGCTGGAGTATAAAGGGATGGTATATTTTCTTTTAATTGTTAACTGGAATTTGACAAAACAATGTTAATGTATTCCTAACAGTTTTGTTTTCCTTTACAAATAAATATTTTTTTGGTTGTTTTTATGAATACAGCATTTCATTTCAGAACCTTTCACTATAATGTCCCTTTCTCAGCCACTGTTTTTTTAATCTTTCTAATAAGTTACTTATCATAAATTTTTCCTTCCACACTGTGTCTTGCTGTCAGATTGAAAAAAAATTCTTTCCCTTTCACCTAATGTTCTCACCCTTACTCGAACTTGAAGCTATCTAACCTTAAATTCAAGCTATTCACATATGCTACTCATTTTTTCCCAGAAATTAATCAACGTTCATCTTACATGTTAATCCAGCTAGCCCAAGGAAAGGGAATTTAAGAAAAAAGTACGATTCTAGCTGGGTCCCCTTGCCCAGTATAAATCAAGGGGTGGTGCCCAGTCCTCCGTTCTTTTGACCTGTTGCCTAGATTTTTGGGTATTCTACCGTTGTATATTTTTTGTGTAGTGAACGTCGGGTTGTGGTCGGCATTCGGACACTAGGTAATTTGGGTGCTACCTTTGGCCACAGTCCGTAAACCACTACAATGTAACCTATTAGTTTTTTTTCTTTCTTTTCAGCTTTTATAATCTGTTTGGTAAACTTCAAATCGTTGCTGATAATAATACCAAGATCTTCCTCCTG
This sequence comes from Palaemon carinicauda, assembly GCF_036898095.1. Lineage (NCBI taxonomy): Eukaryota > Metazoa > Arthropoda > Malacostraca > Decapoda > Palaemonidae > Palaemon > Palaemon carinicauda. Next base: position 66,140,266 of record NC_090746.1, on the reverse strand, counting down.
ATCCACCCTTCCTATTTTATTACCTAGCAGTGAGAATTCTGGTTGTGGTTTACTATAACCTATGTGCATGACTACATTTCCCACAGTTGAAAGGCATTTGCCATTTTCTGGACCATTCTCTTAGCTTCATTAGATCCTCTCTTAAGACTTCTACATCTTTAGAGTTAGCAGCACCTATGCTTAGTTTAGTATAGTCGTCAAATTTGGCTATTCTACTAGTTAACCCTAAATCTATGTCCTTAACTGTAGATCAGAAATAGCAATGGGCCAAGGACGGATCCTTGAGGTACTCCGTTTGTAACAGATGCCCACTGAAGCTTCTCCATTGATTACAACTCTGTTTTCTGTTTTTAAGCCAATCTTTGGTCCATTTGTCTGGCTTGTCAATGATGCCTAGTGCTCTAATTTTGACCATTATTTTTTTATGAGGAACTTAGTCAAAAGCCTTTTGAAAATCTAGGTATATGATGTCTATTGGCCTGCTTTTGTTATACATGTTAAACATGTGGAAAAATTTCAAAAGATTTGTCACACAAGATCTCTTTTGTCTGGAACCATGTTGGCTGTCTATCAGAAGATTGTTTTTCTCTATATGTCCTTCTATTGAATCTACTATACTGTAATATATTAAAAAATTTGCAAGGAACTGAAGTTAGACACAGGTCGGTAGTTGCCAAGTTCTTCTTTTGATCCTTTCTTGTAGATTGGAGGAACATTGCCTAGTTTCCATCTTTGTGGTGCCTTTCTTTCGTTGGCTGTCTTTTGGAACATTTTGTAAAATTGTGGAGTTATCTCTCCTTCTAGTTCTAAAATCTCTCTTGGATGAATATTATCTGGACCTGGTACCTTAGACTTACTGAGTTCTTTTATTTCCTTTCTGACATCATCCATTAGTAAGGAAGGAAGGAAGGAAGGAGGAAGGAAGGAAGGAAGGAAGGAAGGAAGAGAGAGAGAGAGAGAGAGAGAGAGAGAGAGAGAGAGAGAGAGAGAGAGAGAGAGAGAGAGAGAGAGAGAGAGAGAGAGAGATACGAGGATTCTGGATGTCTCAAAGACTTTTTAGTACATCCGCGGAGAGTCCACTTGCTCTTTGGCAAAGCGATTTACTTTAAGCATTTAGAGTGTTCTTATGAACTTGTCTAACTTAACCTTGAACTCATTTATCATATTACTGTTCACTACATCTGCTGGAAGTCTATTCCAAGTATTTGCTATTTTGTATGTAAAGAAATTGCCATATATAGTGATGTACCTTTTCAATTCCAGTTTGTAATTGTTACCTCTGGACTGATTTGAGTGAAGCGTGAATAGATGGTTGTAATCTACATTTGTTATTCCTTTAAGAATTTTGAATGCCTCTATTAACTGTCCCCTTAGTCGTCAAGTTTGTAAAACAAATAAGTTCAAATGTTCTATCCTTCGTCTATATCCAAATTGCTTTAGTGTTAAAACTAGTTCCGTGGCCCTAGCTTGTCCTACTTCCAGTACATTTATATTCTTCTGAATTCTTGGAGCCCAGAATTGGAATCCGTATTCTAGATGGGGTCTTACTAGTGATAAGGACAGCTGTAGTAGAGTGTCTTTCTTTCTGTATTTGAATTCTCTTTTTTTGTGTGTGTTGTTTTTAGATTTTATGCTTTGTTTAGTGATCTTCAAATCCTTGCTGATAATACTGAGATCTTCCCCCTGATCCACTCTTTCTATTTTATTACCTAGCAGTGAGTAATCTGATTGTGGGTTACTATAACCTATGAGCATAACTTTGCATTTCCCACAGTTGAAAGGCATTTGCCATTTTCTGGACCACTCCTAGCTTCATTAAATCCTCTCTTAAGGCTTCTACGTCTTCTGAATTCGCAGCATTTATACCTCGTTTAGTATGGTTGGCAAATTTGGCTATTCTACTAGTTAACTCTAAATCTATGCCGCTAATGTAGATCAGAAATAGCAATGGGCCAAGGACGGATCCTTGAGGTACTCCGCTTGAAACAACTGCCCACTCTGAAGCTTCTCCCTGCATTAGAACTCTCTGTTTTCTGTTTGTTAGCCAATCTTAAGATATATGAGAGAGAGGAGAGAGAGAGAGAGAGAGAGAGAGAGAGAGAGAGAGAGAGAGAGATGCAATGTTTTGCTTAATTTTCTTTTAAAGAATCAATCATTACTATGATATTTATGTTTTTAGTTTATAAAATAAGCTAATTTGTTTAAGAAAAAATAAAAATAAAACAATGTGTGACTTTTCACAATGTTTACAATCTTTCATAGAGTATTCGTCATTAAGAATACTGTATGTAAACACACCATCTACACCATCACTTGGCAAAAAATTTAAACAATCCTAGTTGAATGAGAGCAGATGATTTTACTGTGAAGTTAAAGTTGATTCTTAATTTTATTTTACTTCAACACACAACTACAGTACAGTAAATGTTTATACTGCAAATATTATGCGTTGGTATGTCAATCCTTCTAAACTACAATGTAAGTAGAAAAAATCATAATATGATTGAAATACGGATCAGGAATTATGCCATGTTTCAAGATTGCTGCGTACGACATACGTTAATGGTTAGTGGTCATTGTATAAAATATGTACAGTACACTTACTTGAATCTTAAATTATACTGTATACTTTTTGTACAGCACAGAGTTACAGTAATGTTGTTTATTGTAAATGTAGGCTACGGTGGTGCCAGTAGTGATAGTACTATATTACAGTAATATACACCACAGTGTCAGTGAATGTAATACAGTATTACAAGATAGGAATAACTATACTGAGATAGAAACCAAGTAAAAACAATATTAGGCAGTACTTAGTGGGTTATTTATCCGAGCACAGGCAATGGCAGCGAGTGATAGGTTAGGAGTTATCTCATCATAGGAAAATTGCGATTTTTTCCTTTTTGCGCCTGTCTCTGTTACCTAACCCTCACAAAAAATGGGGGCTGACTGTATCATCAAATACTAAAAAAATTGAGTCATTCTTGACTGCATAAGGGTGAAAACCAATCAAGATCACTATCCACCTTAGTGTCCTTTATATATAATGCCAAAAATAATAAGGCCTAAGGCTAGATCTGGTACGTGTCCGGTGAGGCTGAGTTAGGTTATTTGTTGAGCTGCAACCATAGTGCCTATTGAGAGGGTGTTCAAAAACCTGTATGTGTCTTCTTTAAGAAGATAGGTTTTCTATTTCATTCACCAGCTTCAGGACTCGTACCGTTGAGTGCTTTTACTGAAGGGAGTCCCCTAGCTACGCTTCCCCTGAGGATGTATAGGCTCTCATGATAGTTTCTCTTAATCAGAGAAAATTTTTCTAAACATGACAAATTCGGAGATAATTTGTATTTTTCCTAACAAATACAAACCTTTAGCTATTTAGTAGGGATTATTCCTTTTAGCAAAGCTGAAGGACAAGCCATTAAAATTCAGCGAGGGTTAACTACCCATTCGCTAGTTAGCAAGGGTTGGGGGAGGGGGGGTAGCTTGCTACCGATCCCGTTTATACACCGGTGATTTAGCTCACTTTGCTTGGAGGTAGGACTTCAAGGGGAGATAGGGCTGGTGGGTAAGTTTGTATAAATAGCTAAAGCTTTGTATCGTTAGGAAAAATACAAATTATCTCAAGACTGTCATTTGTTCAGTAACTGGAAAACAAACCTATGCTATTTATAAGGGGTGATTCACCCATTAGGAGGGTGGACGTCCCTGCCAAACTGGCTTTTTGCTTTACCTAGGGGCTCCTTATTTTGAATAGGTTTGTACCAAAAATAGGGAGTCCCTGCACCTTGCTAAACCTTGCAGCCTACGCAAGCTGTGTGTTCAGATGATTAGAAGTGTGACTGTCCAGGTAGAAGTTATTTTGAGTCTTTGTAGGAAAACTGTTGTAACCAAGTCTTTCCCAATACCACCTCGCCAGGGTATGGGGACGCAACAGTATTAGCTTAATACTAGGTACACAAGGGAGCATGGTTTACCTGCAGTGGTTTGAGGTCAGCTTATGCAGAGAACCCAGGATGCTGCTTTCCCCACGAGAGGGTAGGATGAAGAAAAGAATAAGAGCCAGTCAAATCTTTTCATTCACGCAGACTAAATCCGGGTAACAGTACTCTCAACCTTCTGCTACTTGTCCAATATGGAGCTTGAGGTATTATACCCGCTGTTGTGCAGCCACCATAAGGCTGATAGAGATCGTATTGAGAGCTTACCCATAGGAGCTCGGAGTGGGTCATAGTCGTCATTGGGATAGACCGGAGACAGGAAACTGCTGAGGAAGCGCTCGCTTCCGGTTGCCTAAGAGGCAGCAAAGAGGGAACACTGGCTGAGGTTAAGGGATGGTAAATAAATCCTTCGGCTCCCTGCTCCAAGGCAGCCATTCCTCCATCAGCAAGGGCCTAGAAGGTGCCGGAGGGAGAACATCATGCCCAGTCACATGACCTTATGCACTATCTCGACTGGGGAGGGACAAAAGGAGTCCCTGTAGCAAGTTACCCTGTCTTCCTTAGGAAACGAAGGATGGATCCTCTTCCTCTTCCCCTTAGGTCTGGCCTGTGGCATCTTGAACTGCAAGGGGCTACCTTGGAGTTCTTGTACACACTCTTCCCGAGGTCTCTTGCGAGGGGAGAAGGATTTCTCCCTACCAGAAGGACCCGCAGGACTGGAATCCTTCAAACTCCTCCTAGGATTGGCAGGAGGGGAAGCCCCAGGGACGAGAGGTGGCAAAGAAGGAATCCTTGGAGGGCCTCCTAAGGACTAGGAGCGGGGAATGATCCCCGTCATGGCCTGACTCATTACGTTGAATAATGCTCGAAGCCATGGGGGGTCGCAGGCTCCCGAAGAACTAAGGGGGAGGTCCTTAGGAAAACATGAATCCTTGAGTTTAGGAACCTCGGCAGGTTTCTTAACCCTCTTGCCTGTAGGAAGCTTCCCAGCAGGTGAGATTGGCACAGGCCTACCCTGAGGCAATGGAAGTTTTTGAGACTGGAGTGACTGATGGGTGTCTCTCCTTGCAGGAGGGTTACCCCAGAAGGGATGACCTTCTGCAGCCAATAAAGGAGATGGTACTTCGTCCGAGGACGAGGTAACTCCCGAGGCGAGGAAAGGTTAGTTTCACAAGGATGGCAAACCGCGAGAACCCTCTCTTGAACGATATGTAGGAACATCAAGCGCCGGCGCTCCAAAAGTATCGCGCGACGCTGTTCTGTTGCATTACACAGCGCGAGACTGAGCTGGGTTACGAGGTGGAAAGCCAAGATGGGGAGCAACCGTAGATCGTAAAAAGCATTGGGCCGCCTAATCCATGAGACTCCACGCGGCAAGGACCTTGAGGAACCTCGTCACTAACTCCTGTTAGATGGATAAAAGGATGAGGGCTGCGAGAACCCGGGGTTTAGGGTAGCGCTGATCACGTGAGCGCAAATGCTCTGCGTGACGAGTCCAAAGACTCTCTGTCATGAGTAAAACTCTCGATGACGAGGATCACAAGAACCAACAGGTTCAGCGCGATCAAGTGAACCCCCAGGATTCGTGCGACGAGGAGAGAACTCCAGGCTACGAGAACCGGAGGGTTCAGCATAGCGTTTGGCACGAGAACCCTCAGGCTCAGCGATACTGATGTTATGAGACCCCGAAAGGGTCAACGTAACAGGAAACCGCAGTTTCCCTGCCACAAGACCCTGAAGGATCAGCATGACGAGAGGCATAAGAGCCAGAGGGCTCAGCGTAACCTGTGTTACGAGATCCTGAATGGTCAGCGTGACGAAAGGCACGAGAGCCCGAGGGCTCAGTGTAACCTGGGTTGAGAGTTCCCGAAAGGTCAGCACAACGGAAAACCGAGTTTTCCCTGTCACAAGACCCTGAAGGGTCAGCGTGATGAGAGGCATGAGAGCCCAAGGACTCAGTGTATCAAAGGTTACGAGACCCCAAAGGTTCAGCATAACCAGGGTTAAGAACCCCCGAAGGGTCAGCGTACCGGGAAACGTCACGAGACCCCGATGGGTCAGCGTGACTGATGGCATGAGAGCCAAAAGGCTCAGCGTAACACTCGTTAAGAGAGCCCGGAGGCTTAGCGTAACTGGAACTCGAAAGTTCCAAGTCGCGAGAACCCAAAAGTTCAATACGACGTTGTCCTGAAGGACTACCAGGGTCATGAGAACCAGCAGGATCAACATGACGAGAGCCCAAAGGGAGATCGTCGCGTGACCCTGAGGGGTCAGCGTGAGGAGAACCAGAGGGTTCGAAAAGATGTCTCCTCACAACCCGAGGAGAACGTCCAGGATGGAACGGGGTCACAAACCCTTCCATCCTACGATCCTCTGGAGAGGAACACAGAGCATACTCCGCCCGAGGGGGATACTGATCCAGTTCGAGAGATACCTCCTCAGCAGGGGAGGTTTGTTCTCCTAAAGGAGGATATCGCTTAAGACAAGGCTTTCCAACTGCCCCTGGAGGAGAACCATAAGTGTACGGGTACTGCCGTTGGCCTGAGGAGGTCTTAACTCGCGAACAAGAGCCTTGTTCCCCCGAACGAGAAACCTGCCTTGGAGAAAGCTCTGCCACCGCCCCTGGTGGATCAGCAAACTCCTCGGCATCAAAAACAGACTCAAAACCTGACCGAAGTCTGCAGCGCCTGCGCCCAAACAACGAGGATCAACCTCAGTAGAGGAAGGAGATGACCACCATCTCTTCGATCTCCTCTGAAGGTGCTCAAAGAGAGCTTCCTTTGAAGGGGGACCATCGACACCCAGCGATGGCCAAAAGAATACAAGATCCGAAAAAGAGCAGGCGCTCCCTGGGGGAAGGGAATGATCTGACTCACTAGGGGAGTCAACACCTTTGCCTATCCCACAGGGTTGACCTGGAGTCACAAGCTCTGCGCTGCTGCTCCACCGTACCCCAGAAGGGCCCGGCAGAGGAGCAGCTTCGGAAAGAGATTTTGGGGGTAGAAGAAGCAGAAGCCAGCGACTTCTTCAATTTTGAGGAAGACCCCGAAGGCGAAGAATTGCGCTTAGACTTATTCCTACGGCCGAATCTCTCCCACTGGGAGGCAGGCCACTTCCGACACTAAACCGGTATCATCCCGTGAATACCGATGGCCCCGCCAAGCCGGGCCCAGGAGGTGAGGGTCCGTAACCAGACGACATGAAGGTACCACAGGTGTGGCTCTCACGACCAGGACATGTCCGCATACCGGGGTGGCAAACACACACACCTGTACAAAAGAAAAAGAAAAAGAAAAAGAAAAAGAAAAAGTGAATTAATAGTCAAGGCAAGTTTTTAAGTTACGTGAGAGGGGTAGCCGGTCTACCATACCCCCCACCCGCCAACTAGCGGATGGGGGTAGTTATCCATCGCTAAAATTGTCTTGACTAGTTTCCAGCGTTGCCGAAAAGTTATACCCCTACAAATAGCGAAGGGTTTGTATTTGCGTCGGAACAAATAATGATTCCCAGCTTTGTTAATAAGGGGACCAATAAACTATTTTACTTTAACCACACAAGCAATAGTCTATATATAATGGAAAAAATATACAGTATATAAGCATCACTTTACCTGATGGTTGAGGATCATCTACTTGGTTTTCGTCTTCTGATGACAATGAAATTCCACAGTCACGAACACTCAAGTCGCTGCCTTTTTTCCTGTAAAAGAAAGAAAAAAGGGAAATAAAAATGAAAGAACAGACATGGGTTCTTTTTTGCATAGGTTCTACAATTTGTAGTATTACAGAAAAGAGGTACTTCTGCGATTCTGAGACACTAACACTACCTAAAGCAGGATTCCATTTATTTGGATTCAAAATACTGTAATGACTATGGGTATCATATAAGCAATTATGCAGCTAAAGAAATGAGATGGCTATTTTAGGCTTATTAAATGGAAGTAGAATTATTTTGTTTTTGCTAGAGCTGAGATGCATTCTATTGTTAGGCAGACTTCCTATTCTTCCTTGGGTATCTTCATGCTCCCTTGCAGACATTGTAATCACAATGAGAGATGCCTAATCTACTGCAGAGTTGTGGATTTACTCAGGAAAAAATTCTTTATAGTTGCTGACCACTTCTGGCCAGTTTCTTCCAACAAGCATTGAGTGTTTCTTTCATCTCCTTTATGGCTTCTGGATATTTTGGAGACATTAAAATGGTGTACCAATAAGAGTAAAGTACTTCAGTGAAGAGTTATCATCCTCATCCATAGACTTGACCAAATGTTGCATGGAGTTTTGCTTATAAATAACCCCTTGATCCAGGGGGTGGATCAGAAATGTTGCGTTCAGCAGTAAAAATTTTACCTGTATGCCCTCATAATACAGCTCAGTCACATGACCTCCAACATTGTTCATTAAAAGAAGCATTTCAAAATATAAGGTGATTTTAGGTATAAAATAAAGCTTGATTTTGGGGATGAAACACAAGTGAAACCAATCTGATGTCAGTAATTCTGTTATCGATGCCTTTAGGTTATGCATCCAATGCACTTGAAGCAGGCTCTAGAGTTTTTGGATTTTCAGAATATGCACTGGCTTTTTCATAATGCCAGCCACATTTCCAGACATTATCAGGCCTTGAATCCAAGGGCTCTGGTTGCCTTCAGTGTGAAAGCTGGCGATGCTGTACGTTTCTGGCCTCAGTCTCATCCATATTGAAAAATTGCTTACAGGAATAACCACCTTCCTCGATTATGCTCCAGAATGTCTCCTCCATGTACTCATCAGTGGTGGGTTTGTCAGCAGAGGAAGTTTCTCCAAGCAGGCACACACTCTTAAAGTTGTACTGCCTTTTAAATTTATCAAAACAGCCCCTGCTAGCATTAAATTCAATTGATTTGGTGGGGGATGCTGCAGTTAGTCCTCTTTCTGGGTTATCATCATTGCCATCTGTAAACTTACTGTAGAGCTGCCTGGCCTTCTTACATATGGTAATGGTATCCAATGGCATGTTCTTCTTCCTACAGTCACTTATCCAAAGGGTTAATGCTGTCGCCATCCTTACAATGGCCTTATTGCGGAAAGTTACCACGTTTTCCTTTGTCTAGTTAAAAGTGTCATTTGCAGTTGTCCTTATATTCTTTACATTCTTCTTTGTAGCAAATAGTAGATTCGTAGATGCTGTAATGGCGTCCTGTGTCCGCACAGCTTCTCCCTTCCTTAACCATGTCCAGGAGTTTCATCTTCTCAGCTACACTAAGTATCTTCCTACAACACTTGGGTTCACTGTCAGAAGCCTTAGAAGGTGAGAATGTTGAGCTGATATCGTAGAGCTTCAATGCAATTCACAATACTAACCAAAAATACATACAAATCTCAACACAAATAACTAGATCGAGCACTCGGTAGAGCGCATACCTTCACCTATATCATGTTGTATTTGACAAGATAGGCAACTAAATTATGCATATTTTGGCACTAAGTTTCGTGCAAATCAGATTAAAATGGACGAAGATAAAGCAAAAAGGACAAATTCAGAGATAATTTGTATTTTTCCTAACGATACGAACCATTTATTAGAAGTATTACTTTCGGCGAAGCTGAAAGGATGAGCCATTAAAATTTAGCGAGGGTTAACTACCCATCCCGCTAGTGAGCGGGGAGGAGGAGTAGATCACTACTCCTCTCACTCACACACTTGTAATTGAGTTCACATTGCTTGGAGGTAGGACTTCAAGGGAGATAGAGTTGGCGTATATATAGCTAAAGGTTTGTATCATTAAGAAAAATACATATCTCCAAAATTGTCATTTGTTCCATGACTGGAATACAAACCTAAACTATTTATTGGGGGTGACTCACCCATTAGGAGGGTGGTCCCTTTTTGGCTTTACCCGGGGAATCCTTTTTTGAGAAGGTCAATACCAAAAATAAGGAGATACTTACACCTCGCAGGACCTTACTACGCAAGGTCTGAGGCCTAAACATGCTGTGTGTTGAGATAAGCAGAAGTGTGACTGTCAAGGTAAACGTTATTCAGTCTTTGCAGGAAATAACTGTGGTAACCAAGACTTTCCCAATACCCCCTTGCCAGGGTATGGGGACGCAACAGTAGGTATACAAGGGAGCATGATTTACCTACAGTGGTTGAGGTCAGCTAGTGTAGAGAACCCTGACTGCTGCTTTCCCCAAGAGAGGAGAGGATGAAGAAAAGAATAAGAGCCAGTCATTCCTTTTCATTCACGCAGACTGAAACCAGGTAACAGTGCCCTCAACCTTCTGCTACTTGTCCAATTAGGAGCTTGAGGTATTATAACAGCTGTTGTGCAACCACTACAGAACCGATATACATCATATCGAGCTCCTGTGGGTCACATCTTACAGGCAGTGGGCTGTGAATGTATTTTGAAGTTTCCACACCCCAGCCTGTAGAACCTGCGTCGCTGAAATGTTTCTTTTGAAGGCTAGGGACATAGCTACAAACGACATCGTGGGCTCTGGGGCGACGTGAAGGAGGAGGGTCCGGATTCAGGGCATGGTCTATGACACTGCGAATCCAAGCACAGATGGTATTCTTGGTGAACGTTCTCTTGTTCCTCCCTGTGCTGACAAGATGTGAAGGCACCCAGGACGGGCAGCTGCTGTTCTTTTGAGGTAAAGCCTCAAAATCCTTACTGGACAGAGTACGAGATGATCAGGGTCGTCTGTTTCAGAGCGGAAACTCGAAATCTGGATGGAGTCAAACTTAACCCTTTTACCCCCAAAAGGACGTACTGGTACGTTTCACAAAACTCATCCCTTTACCCCCATGGACGTACCGGCACGTCCTTGCAAAAAAATGCTATACAAAATTTTTTTTTCATATTTTTCAAATTTTTTTTTTAAAAATTCAGGCATTTTCCAAGAGAATGAGACCAACCTGACCTCTCTATGACATAAATTAAGGCTGTTAGAGCAATTTAAAAAAAATATACTGCAAAATGTGCTGGGGAAAAAATAACCCCTTGGGGGTTAAGGGTTGGAAATTTCCAAAGAGCCTGGGGGTAAAAAGGTTATGAAGGAAGCGGAACGTTACCTCACCCCATCCTCTTGAATACGCGATGTTGTATGAGAGACCATGATGTTCAATGACTCGTTTGGCTGAGGCAGAAGCCAAAGCAAGCAAGAACACCGTCTTCTAAGTGAAGTGGCGATCTGTTGCCTGCAGTAAAGGTTCATAGGGAGGTCTTCAGAGACCTGAGAACTCGAACCACGTTCTGTGGTGGAGGTCTAACTTTCGACTAAGGACAAGTAAGTTCGTATGAGTAAGAAAAGTTCTAGCGATGAGAAAATGTCTTTTCTGTTAAGCCTAAGGACGAGCCTTAAGGTCGAGCGATAGCCTTTTACGCAAATACACAAGGAACTTTGCTATTGCTAGAATAGAGGCATCAAGTGGAGAGATACCCCTTCCACGACACCAATCACAGAAGACGTTCTACTTTGCCTGGTAGACTGCTGCTGATGACTTCCGCAGGTATCCGGACATCATCTTCGCGACTTGATACGAAAATCCTCTCTGAATGAGGAGATACTGGATAGTCTCCAGGCGTGAAGTCATAGTGAGGCTACAGCTTTGTGGAAGATCCTGGCAAGTGGTTGTCTGAGTACATCGTGTCGTGGAGGGAGTTCTCTTGGAGACTCCATTAGGAGTTGCAGAAGGTCTGGAAACCATTCCGCATGATGCCATAACGGAGCTACGAGGGTCATTGAGAGGTTGACCGATGTTCTGGCCTTATTGAGCACCCTCCTAATCAGATAGAACGGGGGAAAGGAGTAAACGTCTATGTTGTCCCACCGTTGTTGAAATGCTCCTTGCCAGAGAGTTTTGCAGTCTGGGACTGGGGAGCAGTACAACGGGAGCCTGATGTTCAGGGCCGTTGCAAAGAGATCCACAGTTGGAGAACCCCACAAAATCAGGACTTTGTTGGCTACTAGATGATCCAAAGACCACTCGGTACTCACTATCTGAGATGCTCTGCTCAGGTTGTCGGCGAGCACATTCCTCTTGCCTGGAATGAAGCGTGACGATAGTGGTATAGTAGAGTGAATCTCGGCCCATCTCAGTATCTCTACTGCTAGATGGGATAGGGGCTGCGAAAAATTACATCCTTGTGTTGATGTAAGCCACTACTGTGGTGTTGGCGCTCATCACCACCACTGAGTGGCCGCCAGGAACTGGTGGAACTGTTGAGGGTACAAAAAGATGGCCTTCATATCTAGGAGATTTATGTGGAGATATTTTTTTACTCTGACCAGAGGCCTGAGGTAGTGTGGTGCATTACGTGGGGTACCCAACCTTTATTTTTTGCAGCGCCTGAGAACAACCATCAAATCTGGGGGGAGGACGATAAGATATACGCCCTTTCACAGATTCTCGCCTCACACCCAGGGTGTCCGGGAGTCGAAGGCTTAATTCCACTTGGACTTGAGTAGCCACTAGAGAGATCAAATCCTGAGGCGGCCGTTGGAAAATAGACGGGCCAGAGATGATAGGTGACCGAGGAGACATAGCCCCGTCTGGGCTGGAAGTTTTTCTCGTCTGAGAAAGGGTCTTGCCTTTCTCAGCCTCAATATCCTGTCGTATGATGGGAAGGCTTTGAGGAGATTGGTGTCTATAATCATGCCAAGGTATATCAGTCTTTGCGTGGGAAGCAGGGAGAACCTCTCAAGGTTTATGATGCTCCCAGATCTTGGCAAAGCCTCAGAAGTTTGTCTCGGTGTTGAAGTAGGGTTGACACCGAGTCTGCTAGAATTAGCCAGTCGTCTAGATAACATAGGAGACGGATGTCGATCCTGTGTGCCCAAGATGACAATAGGGTGAACATGACAAATTCGGAGATAATTTGTATTTTTCCTAACCATACAAACCTTAGCTATTTACATAGGGTTTACTTTCGGCGTAGCTGAAATTGACGAGCCATTAGATTTTAACGAGGGTTTACTACCCCCGCGCTAGTTAGCAAGAGTAGGGGAGGGGTAGCTTGGTACCCCTCCCCCCTCACACACCGGTGAAATATCTCACTTCACTTAGAGGTAGGACTTGACTTGGGGGACAGGGCTGGCGGGCAAATATGTGTAAATAGCTAAGGTTTGTATGGTTAGGAAAAATACAAATTATCTGCGAATTTGTCATTTGTTCCGTAACCGAAATACAAACCATGCTATTTACATAGGGTGACTTACCCCTTAGGAAGGGTTATCCAGGGACTCAGAATCCGAGTGAGTTGCACTCGAGAAAAGGAGTCCCTGCACCTCACAAGTTCTTTGCTCCGCAAGGAAATGTGTGGCCTACATAAGCTTGTGTGTGAAGGAAGAAAGTGTGACTCGTCCTAGGCAGTTGACCTGGAGTTCTTAGACGGAACTCTGGGTTAGGACGTTCCCAATACCACCTCGTCAGGGTATGGGGGCCGCGACAGTATTCTCTCAATACTTGGAACACAAGGAAGCATGGTTTACCTGCAGAGGTTTGAGGTCAGCTATGCAGAGACCAGGATGCTGCTTTCCCCAGGAGAGGGGAGAATGAAGAAAGAAGTAAGGGCCAGATACACTTCTTCCGTTCATGCAGTCTAAAACCTGGTAACAATGCCCTAAACCTTCTACTACCTGTCCAAAAAGGAGCCTGAGGTTAGACCAGCTGTTGTGTAGCCACCACAGGGCGATAGAAACGTATCGATACCCCTGTGGGTCACGTCCTGCAGGAAGTGGGCAGCGAAGGTCGCTAGACGCTTCCAAACTCCAGCTTGTAGCACCTGCGTCACAGAATAGTCCCTCTTGAAGGTGAAGGCCAGGGACGTTACGATGTATCCGACATCGTGGGCTGTAGGGCAACGTGACGGGGGAGGGTCTGGATTCAGGTCGAGATGAATGCCCTTGAATCCGGGCTGAAAAGGCATACTTGGTGACCCTCCCCTGCGTCCTTCCTGTGCTCCCAAACCGGGCTTGCACGTGAGGACAAACTGCAGCTGTTCTTAAAGATAACCCCTCGGTTCCTTACTGGCAAGTAGGAGAAGGTCTGGGTCATCTGTTACATAACGGAGACTCGAAATCTTGAAGGAGTTGAACCGAAGGTCCGGGACTCCAAGTTTCTGAGTCTAGAAATCAACTCAGGAACGAACCTGAATGTTACCTCCCCTATCCTCTTGAAAGGGCGGAGTCGTACGAGACCATGAAGATTGCTTACACACTTGGCCGAGGCCAGAGCGAGCAGGAGCACCGTCTTCCAAGACGGGCGACGATTAGAGGCCTGACGTAATGGTTCGCAAGATCTCTTAAGGGTCTTAAGAGCCCGAACCATGCTCCATGGAGGAGGTCTCACTTCGACTGGGGGCAGGTACGTTCGTAGCTTCGCATGAGCGAAGAAAGATCCAGCGGGGAGGAAAAGTCTATTCCTTTCAGCCTGAAGGCCAGGGTGAGGCTGAGCGATAGGCTTCACTGCCGAGAGCGGAAAACGAGTTTCCTCCCACCGATAAACAATAACTCCGTTATTGCTGGAGTAGAGGCATCAAGGGGAGAGGTACCTCTCCCACTCCACCAACCACAGAAGACTCTCCACTTCGCCTGGTAGACCCCTGCGGATGACTATCGCAGGTGACGCGACCTCCGCTCCGCGACTGTTGCGGGGTGCCTCTTTGTGAGGAGGTGGCGTATAGTCTCCAGGCGTGAAGCCGTCAGGGGAAGCTGAGGGTCCGGAAACCGTTCTGCGTAAAGTCGCAGTGGAGCTCTCAGGGTCATCGATAGGTTGACTGACAATCTGGTCTCGTTGAGACCCCTTCTCAACCGACAAAAATGGTGGGAAGACGTAGGCGTCGATGCTGTCCCACAGTCACCGGAAAGCATCTTGCCTAAGAGTCTTGGGGTCTGAGACTGGGGGGTAGTACAGCGGCAGCTTGAAGTTCCAGGCTGTCGTGATCAGGTCCCCCAGGCCAGGACTTTGCTGGTTACTAGAAGCCAAAGGCCCCCAGGTACTCTCTATCTGTGAGTCTCTGCTCAGATTGTCGGAGAGAACATTCCTCTGCCCGGAATGAGCGAGCCAATAGTGGTATTGAGTGGACTTCGGATCATCTCAGTATCTCTACTGCAAGATGCGAAAGTATGAAAATGTACCTCCCTGCTAGTTGGAATACAGTACGCCAGTACCATGGAGTCGGCAGGATTTGTTGGATCTGTTAAAGGGCCAGACTACGGCCTCTAAGCCTAGCTGAATGATGTGGAGGTACCCTTCAGGTCCTGACCATAGGCCTGAACCAGAACATGACCCCCCCCCCTTTTCCTTGACGAGTCCAAGAACAGCATCAAATGCGGGGGAAGGACGAGAAAATCCACTCCCATGCAAGAGGTTTCCATAGGTCAACCCCCATTGCAGGTCTAATCGTTCCGCTGGTCCCATAGGGGCCAGAAAGTCCGGTTAATCGTTGCTTTGATTCCAACGGAACTTGGGCCGCCTAACAGGGAACTTATCCTGAGGTGACCGTTCGGGACTTAAACGGGACAAGGAGGAAAGGAGACCCAGGAAATGTCCCAAGATAGGGCTGAAAGCTCTACTTGTCTGAGGAAAGGTTCTGCGACTCTCCTCAGCCTTGCCACAGTCAACTGAAGGGAAGGCTTGGAGAAGGAGTCAATATCATGGCTAGATATCCCAGATGTTGAGGTAGAAGCAAAGAAGGCTCCTTGCGAATTACCATGATCCCTCGATCTTGGTAAAGTCCCGGAAGCTTGTCTCGGTGTCGAAGAAGGTCGAATCCGAGACTACCGGAGTTAGCCAGACCTCCAAAAAGCGAAGGAGGCGGAAGCCTGCTCCTGAGTGGCCATGAGGATAGCAGGGAGAATTCTCTGGGGAAAACCTGCGATGTTGCGGCGGGATCGCAACACAGGCTGAATTCCAAGTGCTTCCTGGAAGATGGATGGAATAGGACCTGGAAGTACCCGTCCTTCCGATCCAGGGCATATGGAGTCTTGTGGTCTCGCTATCAGTCTGATCGACTCTGCTGTTCCACGCTGGACGAAGTTTGTTCGACAAACTTGATCAGAGCTGAGTGGTCGATGACGGAACTCCCGTCTCAGATGCTTTCCTTACAAGAAAGGATCGACTGAAGAAGCCGGGGGGGAAGCCGTCGACGACTCTATGGAGGACATTCTTCTAAAGCATGGCTCCTTCTGCCTGACGGGCAAACCTCTTGCCGATCCCATGGCATAGAAGCTCAGCGACACTGGATTCGCTGTCAGTGGAGGAGAGATGTTAAGAGCGAGGCGCGATATCCTTGGCTGATCATGGAGATCGTGCAGGAATCGGCACCGGGAAGCTGTTATCTGGAAGAGTAACCATAGGCATCCCCCCAGCGGGAGACCTACAAGGGGGTTGCCAATCCTAGAGTTTGCGAACTCGGCCGCTCCCTCTAAGATTATTGCCTCCCCGGGAGGACTTCCCGTCCTATCTGTCCCTGACAGGAGGGGACTGCTATTGTACACCTTGTCTTAGCTGCCGGAGCCGGTTCCGATAACCTAGGCTGACGAGGCTGTATGAAGAGGCATCGGAGGCTTGCAGGGTCTGGAAGTAAGCGCCTTTAGGAGGAGTGAAACGAGATTCAACTTCCTCCGCACACCAGCTGTCCATTTCTCTGTCCTTGGGCTCAAACAAGCTCTTCCCAAGGATGGAAGAGTGTCTGAGCTTGTCGACATCCACGGATGGGACTCCAATGAGGAAGCCCTCGGTCACTGCATCTAGATGCTTCAACATCGAGTTTGCCCGCAAGTTCGAAACTTGGCGACGGAACGCAAAGGTGCTTGAGCCCGAGAGAAGGAAATTTCCCATGATCTTCCTGGAGCTTCCTTGTACAAATCCTCGGGTCGCAATCGGAGAGGGAAAGGCCTGGTAAGCCCCTTCCACGAAATGGTGAAGAGGAAGGGCTAAACCAGTCACCCCCGGCCCGGCGGAGAATTCTCGAAAGAAAACTCCCTGGCAAGACCCTTCTATGGAATGGTAGGGAGGAAGGGCTAAACCAGGTTCTGAAAAGAAGAAGAATGTTGCTCAGACCTCCCTGAAGATTCTTCCTGCTCTTGCACGTGCCATGCTCTGCGTTTACGGGGTGAAGATCGTGTTCTGGAAGTACGCGCTCCAGAAGACTCGCCAGGTTGCCCGTGTTGCGAAACCCCGACGGGAATCGCAGTCGAAATTGCCCTGGCGCTCGCGCGATGGTAAATCGATGGTTCGCGCGTGGGCGAACGTGGGTGCGCCCGTGCGCGGGCATGCAGGCGCGTGGGCGCGCAGACGAAAGTGCGCGAGGGAGCGCAGGTGGGGGTGAGCGCGGTTGGAAGGGCGAGCGCTGGCGGTCAGAATCCGATGGGGCGTAGGCGAGCGACGGCTCACTGGCGGGAATCGCGCTGGCGCGATGGAAAACCGTTGGATCGCGAAGGGGCAAACATGGGTGCGCATGTGCGTGGGCGCGCGGCCGAGAGGGCGAGCGCAGGCGGCCGGGAGACCGATGGCGTGTAGGCGGGCGATGGCGCGTAGGCGGGCGATGGCGCGTCTTGGCGAGCGATGGCCCGTAGGCGAGTGAAGGCGCGTTGGCAAGCGATGGCGCGTTGGCGAGCGGTGGCGCGTTAAAAACGCTTGCGCGCTGGCGAAGAATCGCGCGGGCGCGTAGGGGATCGCTGACGCGTAAGAGACTAGAGAAGATCGTCGGCGAGAAGGCGAAGGAAATCTTCTTGCCTGCGCCCAGATCTGGTAGATCGTGGGCGTGAGGGCGAACGTTAGCGCGCATCGCGCTAATCAGAAGGCACGCAGGAGCATCAGGAAGGGGAGCGCCGATGCGCGCTGGCAAGCAGGCGATCGTGGGAGTTCAGGAAACCGTTGGCGCCCATAGCGCGTAGCAGGAAAGGGCGCGCATATGTGCGCTGGCGAACTGAAGAGAGCTGGCGCACAGATGGACAGAAGCACAGGTGAGCACTGGCGCGCAGGAAGAAGATCTACCGGAGATCGTGGTCCACAGCATGCGAGCGCTAGAGCGCAGGAGATCGTGGGCGCGCAGGAAAAACCTGGCACTTAAGGGACTTACCCACACTGTGGAATAAGCCCCTTAGCCCCGAAGGGACTGGTGCCCGTTGTAAACGGGGTGTGTTGGCGCCCACTGCGCATCTGCGTCCAGGAACGGAGATGGAAGACTAGAAGGTCTGGCAGGAGTAGAGCAGCTGCAACGGTCGGTACTCGTCGAGGAGGGTCCTCTGCGGAGAAAGTCGAATAAAGATGAAGACGACCTCGGTCAGGCGCAACACTCTCCGACCTCCGAAGAGGAGTCTCTGATCGTGAACTCCCCCGAGGGGAAGAGTCACTGGCAGGAGAGACCGTCGGCATCAGCTGTCCCCGAAGGGAACTGAGCCCTCAGCAACAACAGCAGGAGGAGTCCTCCGAAGAGGAGTCTCTGTGGTGAACTCCCTCCCAAAGAGAAGCCCTCACAGGAGAGACCGTAGGGCTCAACTGCCCCCCGAAGGGGACTGAGCCTTCAACAACAACAGCAGACGGAGTCTCCGAAGAGGAGTCTCTATGGTGAACTCCCCCCCCGGGGGAGAAGCATTCGCAGGAGAGACCGTAGGGCTCAGCTGCCCCCCGAAGGGGACTGAGCCTTCAGCAACAACAGCAGACGGAGTCCTCAGAAGAGGAGTCTCTGTGGTGAACTCCCCCCCCCCCCCCCCCCCGGGGGAGAAGCACTCGCAGGAGAGACCGTAGGGCTCAGATGCCCCCCGAAGGGGACTGAGCCTTCAGCAACAACAGCAGAAGAGTCCTCCGAAGAGGAGTCTCTATGAGTGTCCTCCTCGCGAACGAAAGAGGAACACTTCGTAGAAGAGACGGGTCAGCAAGTGACCTAAAAAGAGCAATCCTCCGAAGAGGGGCTCCTGCAGTTGCTCAGCCCCTTGAGCGTAGCTGCAGGTGCGACCGCTCAGCACCAAGAGCATAGTCGCACGAATTCCATGGTCCGAGCTTGCAACTGCTCAGCCCCTTGAGCAAGGTTACGAAAACGGTCGCTCAGCACCAAGAGCATAACCGCCGGAGGACCAGGAACAAAAATAAGGTAAGAGAAGTTCCCCCGAAGGGAAAAACTCAAGCCTGGACAGGGAACCTTCCCTTGGAAGGGAAGTTACCCACCCAAGGAGGCGAGCCTCCTGAGAGTTCTAAGATGAACTGAAGAGCTGTCAGTCGTCACGGGAGCACTTCCAGGAGAAGGAGACACGCCCCTGACGAAGTTCTATAGGGGATGCAGCAACAGCAGACTCCCCAGGCCCCAACAAGACAGCTCGCTTCGTTGTCACATTATACAAACGAGACTAGATCGTTAACTGTGAAAAAATAAAAAAAGTAATTAGTTAACATTCATTCCCCCAGGAAGACTCAGAAGAGGAATCCCGAGGGAAAAGAACACAAGAATTACACAACAGGCACGTGCCCTCAACTCCACTTACACTCACGGAAGGAGAGCTGTATTAAACACAGAATTATAACAATTATAATTATGTAATTCAAATATGAATGTTCACTAAAGAAAGAACGAAAACCCCGAAAGGAAGCGTTCTACAAAAAGCTGAAAAGTTAACAAATACAATTAGATTCATAAACTAATTGAGATAAAATGTACGGCGTAGCAACCCCACCCGACACGGGAAGGAAGCTACCCAGGACGTAGTAAAGGTAAAACGTAGTAAAGGGTGAACGACCTCAAGAGAGAGAGAGAGAGAGACCGTAGTCAAACTTGATCGCGACCCATGAAATTACACCGTGGTGGCCTAACTGCCGCGGGCTCCACGGAGATATCGTACACTACACACACAAGCACGAACTCTGAAAAGGAAACTTACTGATTTCTATACTCAAATATATACATAAACATAAAAATATGTTTACATATATATAGAGTATAAGAATAGTAAGTGATTAAGTAAAGACAAAACATATAATGGCTGCCAAGCGAGGACGAAGACAGGCACCTCTGTACATCATCCGAGCCAAAAGTGAAGTGAGACATTTCACCGGTGTGTGAGGGGGGAGGGGTAGCTTGCCCAAGCTACCCCTCCCCTACCCCTGCTAACTAGCGCGGGGGTAGTAAACCCTCGTTAAAATCTAATGGCTCGTCAATTTCAGCTACGCTGAAAATAAACCTTATGTAAATAGCGTGGTTTGTATTTCGGTTACGGAACAAACTCCGATTGAGACTTGGGGCACTCTGGAATGACCGAAGCACAGTACACTACCTTGAACTGGTATTTCCTGTTGTCTACACTAATACAGTACTAGGGTTCTGACTTGAAGACTGATGGACTGAGATCTGGAAGTATGCGTACTTTAGGTCCACTGTGCACATGAAGTCCTGTGGTCTTTCTGCTTGTCTGACCGTGTCTGCCGTCTCTATGCTGAACAGTTTGCTTGACAAACTCGTTCAGACCTGAGAGGTCAATGACTGGTCTCCAGTCTCCAGATGCCCTTTTCAGAAGAAAGGGCAGACTGAAGAAGCCTGGGGACTCTGAGGACTTCCTGGAGAGCGCCTTCCTTCAACATGGTCTGGACTTCTACCCGGAGAGCTAGCCCGTTTGTTGATCCCATCGCAAAGGAGTCTATCGACACTGAATTCCTGATCAGGGGAGAGAGATAACATGAACGGACGCGATATCCTGAACGAATCACGGAGACTGTCCAGGGATCGTCCCTGAGTTGCTTCCACCTGTTCAAGCAACTTTGCAGGCATCCCCCCACTGGTGCACAAGCGGGAGGAGTACCTATCCTAGCGTTTACGGCCGCGGTCGCTCCTTCTAGGACATTTTCCTCCCTTGAAGGTTGTGCCTTTCCTGCCTTTGGTTGGAACGAGCTTCTTCGACAGTTTGCTTCGCTGTCGTCTTGCTAGTCGAGGTCTTAGCTGCATTACACTGCTGAGGAGCTGGTGGTTTGTAGGGCCTGGATGTCGAGGCCCTATGGAGGAGGGAGTCCTGGTGAGACTTCCTCCATCTCTCTATAGCCTGTCCCACATCCACCGGCTCGAATAAAGAGGATCCTTCTAGAGAGTAGTTCCTGAGCCTAGCGATCTCAGTATTAAGGACCTGCTAATGGAACCTCTCAGACACTGCATCACGACGTTTCATGATGGTTTTTGCTCACAAGTTCGAAATTTGGTGGGCAAGAAACTCGATGGTGTGAGTGCCTGAGAGGAGGAGGGTTTCCATAGCCTTCCTGGTACTTTCTTTAGCAAAATCCTCAGTCCATTCCAGGATTCCCAACCAATGATCAAGCATGGAAGTAGCCTGCATGGCATACTTCATGACTTTCTCCTGATTGAGGATCTCTGCTGCCAACAAAGAGACCTGATGGTTGGAGTGTCTCTCTATAGAGACCCCATTGGTTAGCTCTTCCAGAGAGTGGTGGAGTGGAAGAGCTGGACAAAGCTCATCCAAGACCTCGTAGTACCTCCTCTGCTGGACATGAGGAGGTGGGAGGAGCTTGGCAGAGGAGCCTGAACGATGAGAGAAGGAGAAGTCAGGGAGATGTTGGGCAATCTTAGTCCTGGCACCCTTGCCACTGGGATCAGGGCAAGGCTGCACAGGCCCTTGAGGGCTTCCAAGTGCCAAAGACATGATATAGGACCATGTCTTTGCCCTCTCGGGTGGCTATCTCTGGGTTGGCGAACACCTTGAGAACCCTGATAAGAGTCAGAACTTACCAGAAGGCATGTTTTGACTCTTTCTGCTCCCCCTCTGAAGTGGGACTGGCAGCGAAGTCTCCTTCCTCCTCCCCTGTGAGCTCATCGCGGGGTGGGTCAAAGACTTTAGAAGTCTTGGAGTCCTTCGCCTCCTTGCGGAGAAAATGGTAGTACTCTAACATCAAAGGCCTGTGGGTACTATCCTTCCTGGTTCCTACCGGAGGTGGAGAACTCTCCGCACAAGGGGTCTTCCTCTGAAGGTGGAAGGGAGGACATCTGCCCCTCTCAAGGCTCCCTCGGTAGAGGTGAGGTGGGAGAGCATCTGGGAGGAGTACCATGAAGGACTGGCCTAGAAGGCTTCACAGGAGTCAGCTTTACTCCAAGAGATGAGATAGCATCTGAGACTCCTCTTTTCCTCTTCAGGGTTGAAGCAGCCGAGGTTCTTTGCCGGGACTCTGCTGGTGCCGACGGATGTTGGGGGGGGGGGGGGGTGTAGAGGCCTCTGAAGAGTGTGATGAAAAAGCAGCCCTGAAGGCTTACACAACCTCTCTGACCATGGCACCGAACCAGGGCTGCTTTTTTATGCTGGTACTGTCAGAGAGGTCCACTGAAGGGAAAAGGACCAAGGGTTCCCTTTGAGGAGTCTTTTCCAGAGCTGGATGACACTGTGGGTCCCCTTTGAAGTCGGAACCTTCGGGATCTTGAACTCCTCTGAGGTGCCCTTTCCCTCTTTCCCCGGCAGTCGCGCTGTGATGCATTTGCGGGGAGGGGAATGTGGCAACAAAGACTCTTGGATGCGACCCTTCTGGAGGGCGAACACTTACTTTCCGTTCTTTCTTGTCCTCTGGAAGGCATGACTTCATTGAAATCGGAGAGTCTAGTTCTGCCTGTCGATGATGTCTGCTCTGCGCTAGCGGAGGAGAAGAGCGATGGTGAACGCTGGCGAGCTGGCGTGCCGGAGAGCGCTGGCGTGCTGGTGAGATGACACTGATGCACTGGAGAGTGTGGACGCGATTGGGGAGCGCTGGCATGCTGGAGAACGCTGGTGTGCTGGGGAGCGCTGGAGTACTGGAGAAGGCATGTGCGGTGGAGAGCAGTGGCATGTTGGTGAGCACTGGTGTGCTGGTGAACACTGGCATATTGGTGAGCGCTGGTGTGCTGGTGAGCGCTGGCACATAGCTGGAGCACAATATGGAAGTTGTTTGGATGGCGCTGACGTGTGCTGACGGGACAGAGAGTGTTGAGCATGGACTGGTTGCGCTGGTGAACGACGCGTTGGCTGATGATGAAGCGTCGGCGACGAGTGAGCGCGAGGATGGCGCGTAGCAGGATGATGAGCAGGTGAGTGACGCGTGGTCACACGGCAACCAGGCAGGTCCAGAAATGGAGGAGTCAGGAACGGAGACGGCAAGTCAGGAGGACTGCGAGAAGCAGAAGATCGGCGCATAGAAAGAACTGGAAAAGGGATGTGCCCTTTGGAAGGGCAAACATCCACAAGAGAGTCAGAGGCTGAAGTCCGAGGACTAGTGAAAGCGTCGTCAGAAGGAAGTCCAGGAGCAGGTTAAGGTCAAGGGCCAGAAGACAACGGACAAGGAGGCTCCTCTGCGGAGGAAGGCTGCGTGGACGAAGCTGAAGAGCTAAAGAGGCGCCTTTTCACCGATGGTGAAGGCACACATCTAAGGCTAAGAGGAGGGCAAGCATGACGAGTACGATGATGCCTTCTGGGGGCCAGTGGATAAGCAAGCTGACCTTTAGCAGGAGAGACTGATGAAGGACTTTGCTTCCCCATCGAAGAATGTTCGGTAGGGGAGAAAGCGCAGTCTACAGAAAAGGTGGAAAAGTCCGAAGGGGCAAGAGCATCAGCAGGATGGGCAGTGGACAATGCCTCTGACACAGCAACATTGACACAAGCAAGAGGATCCACCTCTGACATCAACGAGGGATGCATACTAGCACCAAGGTTATCCTTGGAGGGAGGACCCGGTAACCCCAAGGATGACGACACCTCTTAAAAGGAAGAAAGAGTCATGGACGCACCCAGGGGGAGAGGCAGGGCCGCTTCGCTAGGGGAAGCGACACCATCTCTTGAAGACCAAGGTTGACAAGGTGTTAAAGGGCTTGCGCTACTATTTGACAATCTCTCGGAAGAGACCGAACGAGCAAGAGCTTCGGAGGAAGGTCGGGAAGCGGAAGAAGAAGCACTGGGTTTTTTCTGCTTTCAGAGAAGAATCCCGCTTAAACTTCTTCTTCTGCCGTCACCCTAACCTTTCCAACTAGAACGCAGACCACTGCTGACACTTACTACACTTATTATCACTATAGCACCGTTGACCTCTGTAGAAAGGACAAAGGGTGTGAGGATCGGTGTCCTTGACAGACATGAAGGTACTGCAGGGCCGGCCCTAGAGGCCAGGCCAGGTACGCATGGTTGGCAGAAGTCAACGCACACACACTGAAAAATAAAAAGAACAAAAAGCATTAACGGCAGTCAAAATATTTGGTGAGAATGAAGAGTGGCAATGACCATTCACCACCCGAGCCAAAAGCAACGTGAGCAGGAGAGGTAGCAAACTAACCCCCCCCCCCCCCCAACTAGCGGGATGGGTAGTTAGCCCTCGCTAAATTTCAATGGCTCATCCTTTCAGCTTTGCCAAAAGTAATACCCTTATTAAACGGCGTGTTTGTATTTCAGTTACGGAACAAAAGACAAATTCGGAGATAATTTGTATTTTTACTAACGATACAAACCTTTAGCTATTTATTAGGGGGGTATTACTTTCGGCAAACTTGAAAGGATGAGCCATTAAAATTTAGCAAGGGTTAACTACTCATCCCACTAGTTAGCGGGGGGATAGGAGTGTAGCTAGCTACCTGCTTCACTCACACACGTGACTATGCTACACTTTGCTTAGAGGTAGGACTTCAATGGGGACAGGGTCGGCGGGTAAGTTTGTATAAATAGCTAAAGGTTTGTATCATTAGGTAAAATACAAAGTATCTCCTAATTTGTCATTTGTTCGGTAACTGGAATACAAACCTAAGACATTTATTAGGGGCACCTCACCCATTAGGAGGGTGGACGTCCCTGCCAATCTGGCTTTTTGCCTTTACCCGAGGACTGGTTTTTTATTTTTTTTTTTATATACAGTAGTAGGTTAGTACCAAAAATAAAGACACCCTAACCCCTCACTAAACCTCTGAGTGAGTAGGTGCCAGGTAGTCTCCAGGCGTGCTATCGTAGTGAAGCTACAGCTTTGGGGTAAATGTCGACATGCGGTTGTCTGAGTAGATCGTGTCGTGGGGGGGGACTTCTCTTGGAAGCTCCATCAGGAGCTACAAAAGGTCCGGCAACCATTCCGCATGATGGCACAACGGAGTTATGAAAGTCATTGAGAGGTTGACCGATGTTCCAGTATTGTTGAGTACCCTTCTCATCAGAGAATAGGAGAAAGGCTTAAACATCGTTGTTGGAATGCATCTTGCCCGAGAACCTTGCTTGGGGTCTGGGACTGGGGAGCAGTACAACAGGAGCATGAAGTTCATGGCTGTTGCAAAGAGATCCACAGTCATAGACCCCACAAAGTCAGGACTTTGTAGGCAACTAGGTGATCCAAAGACCTTATGGTACCCCTTATCTGAGATGCTCTGCCCAGATGGTAGGCGAGCACATTCCTTTAGCCTGGAATGAAGCGGGCTGATAATGGTACCGAGATTACTTCAGCCCATCTCAGTATTTCTACTGCTAGATGTGATAGGGGCAGCGAAAAAGTACCTCCTTGTTTGTTGATGTGAGCCACTACTGTAGTGTTGTCGCTCCTCAGCACCACTGAGTGGCCCGCCAGGAACTGATAGGATTGTTGAAGGACCAGAAAGACGGCCTTCATCTCCAAGAGATTTATGTGAAGATATTTCTGAAACTCTGGTCAGAGGCCCGAGGTCATGTGGTGCAGCAGGTTGGCGCCCCCCCCCCCCCCCTTTTGATGTCTAAAAACAGCATCAAATCCTAGAGGACGAGAAGATCTACACCCCTCTGCAGATTCTCGCCTGCCACCCACCACTCGAGGTTCGTCCGTTCCTCTGGTCCCATGGGGATCAGAATGTCCGGGGAATCGAAGGCCTGATTCCAATGAGACTCAAGCCGCCACTGGAGAGATTGAATCCTGAGATGGCCATTGGAAACTAGACGGGCCAGGGATGATAGGTCTCAGAAGAAACATAACCACTTCTGGGCTGGGAGTTCTCATCTTGAGAAAAGGTCTTGCAACCTTTCTCAGCCTCATTATCCTGTCTTCTGATGGGAAGCTTTTGTGAAGATTGGTGTCTAGAATCATTCTTAGGTATACCAGTCTTCTGAGTGGGAAGCAGGGAAGACTTCTCGAGATTTACCATGATCACCACATCTTGGCAAAACCTCAGAAGTTTGTATCGGTGCTGAAGAAGGGTTACCACCGAGTCTGCTAGGATCAGCCAGTCGTCCAGATAACGAAGGAGACGGATGCCGATCCTGTGAGCCATGGATAATACTAGGGCAAACTCTTTGGTGAAGACTTGGGGTGCTGTGGAAAGACCGAAGCACAGTACCCTGAACTGGTATTTCCTGTTGTATAGACTGAATCTCAGATATTTCTTTGAAGATGGTTTGGTATCTGGAAGTATGCGTCCTTTAGGTCCAGCGTGCACATGAAGACCTGTGGTCTTACCACTTGTCCGACCTCTTCCAACTTAGTGTGGACATTGGCCCAAAGGGCTAGCTTCTTTGTAGACCCCTTCACACTGGAGCTCGTTGACGCTGGGGTCTCACCTCATGTAGGGAGAGATAAGTTAACGGGCTGCTAACAATTCCAGGTGATTTATATGGAGAGTTTGTTCTATCAGAGACCAGACTCCTGATGCTAACTTCGGGTCTAGGTGGGAACCACAGCCCCATAGCGACGCGTCCGAAAAGTTTTAACTTCAGATTGGGGTTTTGGAGGGGAATGCCTGTTTGGGTATTCTTTCTGGTTGACCACCACTGAAGATCTTGTATCACCAGAGCTGGAACCTCCACTGGCAAGAATGGGGAATCAATCTTTTGGGACCAATGGGTCTTCAGATGCCACTGGAGACTTCTCATTCTTGATATTCCGCTTAGAATTAGTTTTTCCAGGAGGAAAGATGGCCCAGAAGACTCTGCCACAACTTGCCTGGAGGAGGCAGTGGAGACAAGAGTTGGGCGATGGATTGTACCAGTCTCAGGAGTCTGCTTCCGAAGGGATCACCCTTCCTACCTCGGTGTTGATGGATATACCCAGATAGTTCATGACTTGGGTTGGAATCAAACAAGACTTCTCTACGCTTACAAGGATCCCCAGATCCTTGCAAAGGTCGAGAAACCTTCTCAGGTGATCCAGAGCTTGTTCCCTGAATCGTCTAGATACCTTAGCAGTCATATCCCGTGCTTGTGTGCCCACGAGGAAACGAGCTCAAAAACCCTTGTAAACACCTGTGGGGCGGTCGAGAGGCCAAAGCATAGGACTTTGAACACGAAGCTTCAAACCTGAACCAGAAAGCGCAGGAATTTCCGAGATGAGCGATGAATTGGTACTTGGAAATATGCTTTTTTTAAGTCCACAGATGCCATAAAGTCTCCTGAACTCACTGCTTGGATCACGGAGACTGCTGTCTCCATTTTGAATGGAGTCTGCTTCACAAACTGATTCGAGGTAGAGAGATCGATTACTGGTCTTCAACACCCCCGGGAAGTTGAAGGGCGAGAGCACTCTCTCTCTGATGACACGTAGCTAAGGTGAGAAGTAGTGCTCTTTCTCCCTTCCCTTGGCCGCGCTCCTGGCGCGATTAGATGAAAAATCGTGAGAAGAGCTTCTCTAAAGGGAGCGCTTATTACGATTTGGAGAGCTCTCTTGTGACGAAGAGAGAGAGAACGTAATGTACCGCTCTTTTTCTCGAAGCGCCTAGAGCGCTTAGATGATTCCTCGCGAGAGAAAGACAATAGCGAGGCAGAACGATGACGAGAGGAGGCCCTCTTCTTAGGTATGTGAAGAGAGTGCTTATAGTCCCGTGGCGAGACATCTCATGAAGAGACAAAAGGCGGGGAAGACCGAGAACGATGATATCTCTTCCTATGTCGCCTGTCTCTCAGGCGAGAAAGTCTGGGGGAAGGAGAGCAAGCTCTCTTTTTACTCTTCTCTCTCTCCCTCCTAGCCTCCGAAGAGGGCGAGGACGATAACAAGGAGGAGGAGGGGGAGGAGGAGGAGGAGGAGGAGGAGGAGGAGGAGGAGGAGGAGGAGGAGGAGGAGGAGGAGGAGGTACTGCGATGTTTGCGCTTGCGACGATGTGATTTTGTAGAAGCGCAAACGGAGTGCAAAGTAGGCGCCGCAGGAGTTGAAGTTACTATACCCACTGAAACTTCCGCAGGCGGCGACTGAGTTGACGGGAGGTAGGCGAGGTCCGGAACTCCCGAGGGTTCCAAAACAGAAGGGACCTGAGGCAATACCTTGCCTGCGATGAACTGGTTCCTAACTTCCTCCGAAGGAGAACCAGGAAGTCCCCAGACCATACCGCTCGTACATGATCTGGAATGGAAGCAGTAACAGAGTCATTCCCGGTGGAGTAAAATATTGCCCCACTGGGGAAGGCAACGTGATCCGCCTGACCAAGAGGAATGGGGGTTAAATCAATGGTGCCACTCTTCTTCGACTTCCCCCCGTAGGATGGACGCAAGGAAGAGTCTGAAAGGAGAGATCGAGAGGCCAAAGAAGAGGCCCGAGACTCCTTACCTTTCGACAGCGAACCTGGAGTTAAGGAGTCCCTCTTGGATTTCTTCTTCTTCCTCTTCTCGAACTTTTCCCACTGAGAGGGCGACCACTCTCTACATAAGGCAGGGGGTGCCTTCAGAACACTATGACTTCTGCACGTAGGGCATAGGGAATGAGGATCCACCTCCGGCGGTGACATAAAGGTGCCACAGGATTTCGGGGGAACACAAAGACACTTCCTCATAATAGAGGACATCACATCTAACAAAAATAAAAGAAACAGAATTAATCAAAAACACAATAAAGAAAGGCTAGTCTGCCAGACAAACAAAAGCAGGAGCAGCGGTAAACTGTAGCTACCGACCGGCGGTCTGCCACCTCTAACAGGTGGATAACTACCGGCCTGGTCGTTAACGACCTTGTTAAGGTTTTTCTGCCGTATTTTCCAGGTCGCGCTAGAATATCTCCTATAATAAAGAATGAGGGTTTGTATCAAGTGTAGGAACAAACATAAGGTAAATGAGTAGCTACCTAACCCCCTACCTTCCACTAACTAGCAGGATGGGTAGTTAACCCTTGCTAATCTTTAATGGATAGTCCTTTTAGCTTCGCTGAAAGTAATACCCCCTAATTAATAGCGTAGGTTTCTATTCCAATTACAGAACAAAT
This sequence comes from Palaemon carinicauda, assembly GCF_036898095.1. Lineage (NCBI taxonomy): Eukaryota > Metazoa > Arthropoda > Malacostraca > Decapoda > Palaemonidae > Palaemon > Palaemon carinicauda. The sequence goes on along the minus strand of NC_090746.1, from coordinate 66,111,206 downwards.
CACTATTTTTAACAAAACAAAATTAATAAACTCTTGAAAAAATGTATAACTATCTTCCTGAAGAAATCCTTGGTATATAAATTGAACTATCCTTGGTGTTTGGATATTAAGCTATGGCCTACAACACAACTTCTGAATGGTCAAAGAAAAAACTAATCAAGTCCATATACTTACAAGTCTGCAATTTTCTGCCTAATTTTTGACGGAGAATCATTCTCGACACGTACAACTGGTAGCAAATGACCTCCAAATATCTTATTTTCTTTAGATCTGATTCTAAGGCCTTCAATTTCTCTGACAAATATGTTCACACTCATTATCTGTTTCCCTAAAAGAAAAAAAATATATTTGTATAAAAAGCACATCAGGAACCTCAACATGATCAAATCAGTCTTACTTTAATCACTACAAAATTGAGAAGGATGGTTTTAAAATATAAATCACTCAGATAGAGCAACTTCCTATAATAAAGAAAATGACAGAATGACTTGTGCAAAAAGACAAAATTTGCTGTCTAGAATGTTAAAATCTTTCACCAAATAAGAACTGCAATGAAACATGTAAACAATTAATACTCAACTAACAAGACGAAAAATGATATTTTCAATTTAAAATAAGTTTTTGAATATACTTACCCGGTGAATATATATATAGCTTACGTCTCCGACAGTCGACAGATTCCAAAAACTCGCGAGCGATCACCATGATGGTTGCTGGGTGTGACCACCAGCGCCAACTATCGGCCAGATACCGCATATACTTCTCCAGGAATTCAGTTCTTCTCAGCCCGTAGGGTCTCTATCGGGGAGGAAGGGGGGCCTTTAATTATACATATTCACCGGGTAAGTATATTCAAAAATTTATCTTAAATTGAAAATATAATTTTTAAATATTAAACTTAGCCGGTGAATATATATATAGCTGATTCATATCCATGGTGGAGGGTAGAGACCAGTATTAAAACATTAAAGGAGTATATGCTCAAGAGTTTTTGACAAATATTCAAAAAACAAACTTAAGTACAATATAGGTACCTGATAAGGAAGCTGACTCTGATGAATACTCTGCCTCATTAGTCCGCTATCCTTACCCCAGCGATCCTCTCAGGATGCTGAAAGACTTCTAGGAGCTGTTATAATCAGGGTGAACACCCCTATAACAGGACCTCATCAATACCCTTGATCTGGGCGCTCTCAAGAAACAAGTTTGACCACCCGCCAAATCAAAAGATTGCGGAAGACTTCTTAAGTCTCCACGTACAACCCAAAAAATTAAAAGTTTCAAGAGAAGAAAAAGGATATTGGGATTAAGGGAATGTAGTGGTAGAACCTTCACCCACTACTGCACTCGCTACTACGAATGGTCCCAACATGTAGCAGTCCTCATAAAGAGTCTGGACATTTTTAAAATAATTTGAAGCGAACACAGATTTACTCCTCCAAAAGGTTGCGTCCATAATGCTTCTAAGGGATCTATTTTGTTTGAACGCTGCTGAAGTTGCCACCGCTCTAACTTCATTATCACTTAAATGAGAGTGAGCCTCTCTAATTAAAAATCTAATAAAATATGACAACGCATTTTTCGACATCGGTAAGGGGCTTTTTTTAACCGAACACCATAAAGCCTCTGAATTGCCTCGCAGCGTTTTGGTTCTATTTAAATAAAATTTAAGAGCTCTTACAGGGCACAGGACTCTTTCAATTTCGTTCCCAACAATTTCAGATAGACTGGGAAGTTCAAACGACTTAGGCCATGGACGAGATGGCCGTTCTCTTTTGGCTAAAAAACCAAGTTGAAGAGAGCATACTGCTTTATTAGAGCAGAAGCCGATATTTATGCTGAAGGCATATACTTCACTAACTCTTTGCAGTAGCCAAGCTCACTAAAAAGAGAGTTTTGAGTGTAAGATCTTATAGTGATGTTGAATTCAACGGCTCAAACCTTTCAAACATAAGGAACTTAAGGACCACGTCCAAATTCCAAGCAGGAGTAGTGATCTGACGCTCCTTGGAAGTCTCAAAAGACTTGAGGTCTTGAAGATCTTTATCATCAGACAGATCTAAATTTCTATGTCTAAAAACTGAAGCTAAAATGCTTCTGTAGCCTTTAATAGTTGAGGCAGAAAGGATGCGATCATTTCTAATATAAAGTAGAAAGTCTGCAATCTGTGCTTCAGTGGTATTAGAAGAGGAAATAGAGGAGGACTTGCACCAGTCTCTAAATACCTCCCATTTGGATTGGTAGATCCTGATGGTAGAGGACCTTCTAGCTCTTGCGATCGCTCTAGCTGCCTCCTTCGAAAACCCACGAGCTCTAGAGAGTCTTTTGATAGAATGAAGGCAGTTAGACGAAGCGCGAGGAGACTTTGATGAAATCTTTTTACAAGAGGCTGATGCAGGAGATCCATCTGTAACGGTAAACTTCTTGGAATGTCCACCGGCCATAGAAGAACCTCTGTGAACCACTCTCTCGACGGCAAGAGGGGAGCAACCAACGTCAACCTGGTCCCTTCGTGAGAAGCGAACTTCTGAAGAACCTTGTCTAGGATCTTGAATGGTGGGAAGGCATAGATGTCTAGGTGAGACCAGTCCAGCAGGAAAGCGTCTATGTGGGCTGCCTCTGGATCTGGAACTGGAGAGCAGTAAGTTGGGAGCCTCTTTGTCAGTGAAGTCGCAAATAGATCTATGGTGGGTTGACCCCATGTCATCCATAGCTTCTCGCACACAGTCTTGTGCGACGTCCACTCCATGGAGATGACTTGTCCTCTTCTGCTGAGGCAGTCCGCTAAGACATTCATTTCTCCTTGCACAAATCTCGTCAAAAGAGAGATGTTTCTTACCTTATATGGAGTTTCTTATGATCCGTGGACCAAAGACCCGAGCATTCCAGATTGTCCAGTGGCGCTCCCCAACCCAAATCCGATGCATCTGAATACAACACATGGTTTGGGTTCTTGATCGCAAGAGAAAGACCTTCTCGAAGTCTGACGTTGCTGTCCCACCAAGTCAGACATGTTTTGACTGAGTTGGAGATTGGGATAGAGATACTCTCTAAGCCCTTCTCCTTGTTCCAATGGTTTAGGTGAAATTGGAGAGGGCAAAGGTTGAGTCTCCCCAGAGAGATAAACTGCTCCAGCGATGAAAGAGTTCCCACGAGGCTCGTTCAAACTCTTAATGAGCAACTGTTTTTCTCTTGCAAGTGACAGACTTTTAACAGAGCTTGTTCCATTCTTGTGGGAGACAAAAAAGCCCGAAAAATTCGACACTGTATCTCCATCCCCAAATAAAGAATAGTCTGGGATGGAGTAAGTTACGCTTCTCTACGTTCACTATGAGACCTAGCTCCTTGGTTAGGTCTAATGTCCATTTGAGGTTCCCCAGACAGCGATTTAATGACGACGCCCTGATTAGCCAGTCGTCAAAATAAAGGGAGGCTCTGATCCCTGAAAAATGTAGAAAGCTTGCTACATTTCGCATGAGCCTTGTAAAAACAAGAGGAGCAGGACTGAGGCCGAAGCACAGTGCTCGGAATTGGTACACTACTTTCCCGTCCACAAACCTCAGATATTGTTGAAAGTTTGGATGAATCGGGATCTGGAAGTATGCATCCTGAAGGTCGAGAGAGACCATCCAGTCGCCTTCCCTTACTGCTGCCAAGACAGATTTGGTAGTCTCCATCGTGAACTCTGCCTTGACAATGAACACATTGAGTGCACTTACATTTTAAGTACTCCTGCAGTGAACATGGCTGCCAGTTCATTGGAGCCATCCCTTATGGCCTTGTTCATGCATGACATAATTTGTACAGCAATATCATTGTCCGCTGGAGAGACCTTCTTACTTAAAGCTCCCAGGGACCAATCCAAAAAATTAAATACTTCAAATGCTCGAAAAACTCCTTTCAGGAGATGGTCTAGCTCTGAAGAAGACCATAAAATCTTGGAGCGTCTCATGGCTAGACGACGAGGAGAGTCCACTAGGCTTGAGAAGTCTCCCTGGGCAGAGGCAGGTACTCCCAAGCCGAGAACTTCTCCTGTGTCATACCAGACGCTCGAGCGAGAAGCTAATTTAGAAGGAGGAAAAGCAAAAGCCGACTTTCCTAAACTTCTCCTGGATTCCAACCAGTCTCCCAGTGAGAGCATGGCTCTCTTGGAAGAACGAGAGAGAACTGACTTCGTATATGTAGGAGTCGAAGAAAGTCATGTCAAGAGTAAACTCAGACGGCGGAGAACGTGGAGCAGCCGTTACAAAATGAGTAAGAAAAAATTTCCCTAAAGAAATTCATAATTTTTTTTTTTTTTAAACAAGGGATTGTTGGACAACCCTAGGTTCCTCCTCTTCAGAATGAATCCCCAAAGGTGCATTAGTTGAAAGGGGGTCATCAACTTCTTCAGAAGGCACATCATCTGATAAACTAAAGTCTTGCGAGAAGGAGATTTATATTCAGAATGACGTGAAAGTAAAGCCTGACAGGCTACATCAACTTGTATATGAACAGAAGTTAAAGTTGGTGGGTCGATGTCACGTTGTGACTGCAGAGAATGTTATTCTACTACACGTCGTGATTGAAGTGACTGACGTTCAACATCACGTAGTAACAGCGGTGACTGCTGTTCGATGCTCTATCGTGACTTCGGTGACTGACGCTCGACGTCACGTCGTGTCTACGGTGTCTGCCGCTCAACGTCACGTCGTGTCTGCGGTGTCTGCAGCTCAACGTCACGTTGTGACTACAGTGGCTGACGTTCAAAGTCTCGGCGGAACTGCAGTGACTGCTGATCAAAGTTATGACTCGACTTAACTGACTGTCGATCAAAGTTACATCGAGATTTATGCTCTGCATCTCGTTTAACAGCAAAGCTGACACTAGGGATAACGTCAGCGTGACATAACAAATCTCGTTTAGAAGGTTGAAGACCTGAATCACGTATTCCAGAACCATGACGTACAACAAGCAAAGGATCCTTTCGCACAGGAACAGGATCGTAAGCTTTCATTAAATAAGAAAGCTTTAACTGCATATCTTGCAAAACACTTAACTTCGGATCAACCGCACTCGAAAAAGATCGTGACGTCGGTAACGTCTGTACATGAACGTCATCACTATGAACGGGACTCTCATGATGACTACAGCTAGGACGTTGATCTTGTTCTGAAGGAAATAATTTACGTTTCAACGGTCTCGAAACCTTATGCCAAGATTTTTTTTAAAAACGAATCATCGGAAGACGAGGAGAACTTAGTCTCTCCTGTCTTATGGTAAGGACGTGCTTGAGGAGAAACGTCTGATACCTTTGAGGGAACGTCTGTTCGTTGGTTAAAGCCTCTCGCTCCCCTAGGTCCTACGACATTCCTTCTCCCAGGGGTAGGGGAGCCTGAAAGAGGTCTCGGACTAGGCAAGCGACAAGCACGAACAGACGAACCCTCCGCAACACTGAACATGTTTTTCGCACTTTCTTCACTGACACTCGCATTTTTTAATAATTTCACATCAGACATGAATAAAGCTGATTTCTATCTGAAGCACGCAATTCTCCCTTAAATCAAAAGGTTAGAATTGCGAAATGAGTCGTATAATGTAAGCTCATTACTACATAATGTATCACACATGCAAAAATTAATAAACATATACATATATATAGAATAAAATGGAAATATATAAAGTTAAAAAGATCAGTGACTTGGGAGGAGACTAAAAAACTAGATCGCTAAGGACTACGTTTTCAATCTCTCACTGTACAGGCCCTTGGGATGAGAACAAAAACTAGAACGTGAAGGACATACTTCTGTCGTTCATGCAGACTAAAACCTGATAACAATGCCCTCAACCTTCTGCTACCTATCCAAAAAGGAGCCTGAGGTTAGACCAGCTGTTGTGTAGCCACCAGAGAGCGATAGAAACGTATCGATACTCCTGTGGGTCACGTCCTGCAGGAAGCGGGCTGCGAAGGTCATTAGACGCTTCCAGACTCCAGCTTGTAGCACCTGCGTCACAGAGTAGTACTACTCGAAGGCGAGGGACGTTGCGATGTATCCGACATCGTGCTGTAGGGCGACGTGATGGAGGAGGGTCTGGATTCAGGTCGAGAAGAATGTCCTTGAGTCCGAGCTGAAGAGGTATAATGGAGACTCTCCCCTGTGTCCTTCCTGTGCTCCCAACCTGGCTGCACGTGAGGACAAACTGCAGCTGTTCCCAAGGATAACCCCTCGATTCCTTTACTGGCAAGAAGGAGAAGGTTTGGGTCATCTGATACAGAACGGTGACTCGAAATCTTGAAGGAATTGTACCGAAGGGCCGGGACCCCAAGATTCCGAGTCTAGCAAACAACTCAGGAGCGAACCTGAATGTTGCCTTCCCCTATCCCTTAGAAAGGGCGGAGTCGTACGAGACCAAGAAGATTGCTTACACACTGGCCGAGGCCAGAGTGAGCAGGAGCACCGTCCCCCAAGACGGAATACGATCAGAGGCCTGACGTAATGGTTCTTGAGAAGATCTCTTAACGGACTAAAAAGTCCGAACCATGCTCCATGGAGAAGGTCTCACTCCGACTGGGGGCAGGGACGTTCGCAGCTTCGCATGCGCGAAGAAAGGTCTAGCGGGAAGGAAAAAGTCTATTCCTTTCAGCCTGAAGGCCAGAGAAAGGCTGAGCGACAGGCTTCATTGCCGAGAGCGGAAAGGAGTTTCCTCCCGCCGAAAAGGAATAAGTCCGTTATTGCTGGAGAAGAGGCCTCAAGGGAAGAGGTATCTCTCCCACGACACCAACCACAGAAGACTTTCCACTTCGCCTGGTAGACCCCTGCGGATGACTATCGCAGGTGACGCGACCTCTGCTCCGCGACTGTAGCGGGTTGTCTCTTCTTGAGGAGGAGGCGTAGTGTCTCAAGGCGCGAAGCCAAAGCGATGCCACGGCTTGTGAAAGATGTTGTAGTGTGGTTGTTTGAGTAGCCTGTGCCGTGGGAGAAGCTCTCCCGGGAGTTCCGTCAGGGGAAGCTGAGGGTCCGGAAACCGTTCCGCGTAAAGTCACAGTAGAGCTCTCAGGGCCATCGAAAGGTTGACAGACAACCTGGTCTTGTTGAGACCCATTCTCAACAGACAACAATGGTGGGAAGACGCAGGCGTCGATGTTGTCCCACCATCACCGGAAAGCATCTTGCCAAAGAGTCTTGGGGTCTGAGACTGGCGGGGAAGAACAGCGGAAGCTTGAAGTTCCAGGCTGTCGCGATCAGGTCCCCCAGGCCAGGACTTGCTGGCTACTAAAGGCCAAAGACCCCCAGGTACCCTCTATCTGCGAGGCTCTGCTCAGATAGTCGGAGAGAACATTCCTCTGCCCGGAATGAGCGAGCCGATAGTGGTATAGAGAGGACCTCGGAACATCTCAGTATCTCTACTGCAAGATGCGAAGGTATGAAAATGCGTCCCTTGCTGGTTGGAATACGCCAGTACCATGAAGTCGTCGCGCGCGGAGCGACTCGGCAGGAACTGTAGGATCTGTAGAGGGGCCAGACTACGGCCCCTAAGCCTGCCTGAATGATGGGGAGGTATCCTTCAGGTCCTGACCATAGGCCTAAACCAGAACATGCGCCCCCCCCCCCCCCCATTTTCTTTGACGAGTCCGAGAACAGCATCAAAATGTGGGGAAAGGACGAGAATATCCACTCCCATCAAGAGGTTCCATAGGTCAACACCCAGTGCAGGTCTAAACGTTCCGCTGGTCCCATAGGGGCCAGAAAGTCCGGGTAATCGTTGCTTTGATACCACCGGAACTTGGGCTGCCCCACAGGGAACTTATCCTGAGGCGACCGTTCGGGACTTTAGACGGGTCAATAAGGAAAAGAGACCCAGGAAACGTTCCACGGTAGGGCTGAAAGCTCTGCTTGACTGAGAACAGGTACTGCGACTCTCCTCAGCCTTGCCACAGTCAACTGAAGGGAAGGCTCATAGAAGGAGGCAACAGCATCTGGCGTACCCAGGCGGTCACCCATCCAAGTACTGACCAGCCCAACGTTGCTTAACTTCGCTGATCGGACAAGAAGCGGTGTTTCCAACGTGGTAAGGCCGTTGACTCAATATCATGGCTAGATACCCAAGATGCTGAGGCAGAAGTAGAGAAGGCTCCTAGCAAATTACCATGATCCCTCACTCATGGTAAGGACCCGGAAGCTTGTCCCGGTGTTGAAGAAGGTCGAACCCCAGCCTAACGGAGTTGACCAGACCTCCAAAAGGCTAAGGAGGCGGAAGCCTGCTCCTGAGCGGCCATGAGGAAAGCAGGGAGAGTTCTTTGGGGAAAATCCTGCGATGCCACGGCGGGATCGCCACACCGCATCTTAAGTCTAGGCTGAATTCCAAGAGCTCCCTGGAAGATGTATGGAATGGAAACTGGAAGTACCCATCCTTCTGATCCAGGGCCTAAGGAGTACTGCCGCCTCGTTACCAGTCTGATCGATTCTGCTGTCCCACGCTGGACGAAGTTTGTTCGACAAACTTGAACAGAGCTGAGAGGTCGACCACGAAATACCCGTCTCAGATGCTTTCCTACGAGAAAGGATCGACTGAAGAAGCCGGGGGGTGAAGCCGTCGACGATCCTATGGAGGACCTTCTCCTAAAGCATGGATCATTCTGCCCAAACGGGCAAAACTCTTGCCAACCCCATGGCATAGAGGTTCAATGACACTGAATTCGCTGACAGAGACGGAGAGATGGTAAGAGCGAGGCGCGATATCCATGGCTGATCACGGAGATCGTGTAGGAATCGGCATCGGGAAGCTGTTATCCGGATGAGTAACCTTAGGCACCCTCCCAGCGTGAGACCTGCAAGGGGAGGTTGCCAATCCTAGAGTTTGTGAACTCTGCCGCTCCCTCTAGGATTACCCCCCCCCCCCCCCAGCCAGGAGAGCTTCCCGTGCTATCTGTCCCTGACAGGAGGGGACTGCTATTGGACACCTAGTCTTAGCTGCCGTAGCCGGTCCGATAACTTAGGCCGACGAAGCTGAAAGAAGAGGCGCTGGAGGCCTGCAGGGTCTGGAAGAAAGCGCCTTGGAGGAGTGAAAATGGAAGTCGACTTCCTCAGCACAACCGCTGTCTATGTCTCTGTCCTTGGGCACAAACAAGCTCTTCCCAAGGATGGAAGAGTGTCTGAGCTTGTCGACATCCATGGATGAGACACTAGAGAGGAAGCCCTCGGACACTGCGTCTAGATGGTCCAACCTCGAGCTTGCCCGCAAGATCGAAACTTGGCGACGAAACGCAAATGTGCTAGAGCCCGAGAGGAGGAAAGTACCCATGACCTTCCTGGAGCTTCCTTGTACAAAACCTCGGGTTGCAACCGAGGAGGGAAAGGACCTGGTAAGCCCCTTCCACGAGATGGAGAAGAGGAAGGGGTAAACCAGTCACCCCTTGCCCGACGGAGAAATCTTGAACGGAAAGCTCCCTGGCAAGACAGTTCCAGGGAATGACGAGGAAGGGCTAACCCAGGTTCTGGAATGGAGTTTTTATGATAAAACAAAGTTTTGTGAATACTTACCTGGCAGTTATATATACATAGCTAATAATCTCTATTTCGGCAGAATTTTTCTAAACGTGGCAACCGCCTTGTGGTGGTTGGGTGGAAACACCCGTTAAAGGGTGGTAGGAGGAATCATTCCCGTTTTCTGTTCTTCAGTTCATCTATGCCCGACCTGTCTCCGGAGGGGAGGTGGGTGGGCCTTCGAATGTATATATAACTGCCAGGTAAGTATTCACAAAACTTTGTTTTATCATAAAAACTCCATTTTTATGAATAGGACTTACCTGGCAGTTATATATACATAGCTGATTAACACACTTGGAGGAGGGTGATAGACAGTAAACATCGTTGGGGAAACAACCAAAAAGGCTGTAGGATAAATAAACACCTTGATTCCTTACCTGCTAAGGTAGCTGACTTCAAAGGTTCCTGCCTCTTGAGTCGCTTTCCCTTAGGAGTGTCAGCCAGGATGTGACCTGCAGTGCTGAAAACACTCAATCGAGTCTGTCAACGGGGTGAGACCCACAATCTGACTAGACTTCAGGACTACCTATTGCCCAAAATAAAAAACTGCAACCTTACCAAACCAACCACCTAACATTTGCAAAGTAGATAAAAATTATCTAACTAGACTGAGGTGACTGTACACAAGTCGAAGTCCTCAGACAACCAATAAAAAACACCAACCTACGCACAAGTATACAAAACTAAGGTTGAGGGGAGGTAGTAACTCCTTTGCCTAATACAGAAGCCGTAGCTACGTATGGGCCCACTGGGTCTGCTTGGTCGTCTCAAAAGACTTCAAGAGGTCATGTAAGTCCTTATCGCGAGACAAGTCCAAGCCTCTATGCCGACAGACAGAAGAGAGCATACTTTTGTACCCCTTGATAGTGGACACAGCTAGCTTAGCGTCCTGCCTGAGGTACAACAAGAAATCCGCAATCTGGCTCACAGAGGTAGTGGATGAGGAAATCTTGTGCTTCCTACACCAAGCTCTAAAAGTCTCCCACTTGGACTGGTAGACCCTCTGCGAAGAGACCCTCCTCGCTCTGGCGATAGCTTTCGCAGCTTGCGCTGAAAAGCCTCTCGATCTGACGAGCTTCTCGATAGTCTGAAGGCAGTCAGATTGAGAGCGAGGGGGTTTTGATGATATCTCTCGAAGTGGGGTTGTCTGAGCAGATTTGGACTTGCAGGGAGGCTACTTGGAAAGTCCATCAACAAGTCCACCACCTCCGTGAACCATTCCCTCATCGGCCAGAACGGAGCTATCAGGATCATTCGTCCCGAATCAAGGAGAGCGAATTTCCTGACTACCAGATTGATGATCTTGAACGGAGGAAAAGCATAGGTGTCCATCCCCGTCCAATCCATCAAAAAGGCGTCTACTGCTATTGCCTCCTTGTCCGGAACTAGGGAGCAATAGATGGGGATCCTCTTGGATAAGCTGGAGGCAAAAAGATCGATGAGGGGTCTCCCCCACAGCCTCCAGAGACTCTGACAGACCTGTTGGTTGAGGGTCCATTCTGTGGGAAGGACCTGCCCTTTCCTGCTGAGCATGTCCGCCCTCACATTCTTCTGTCCCTGAACAAACCTCGTCAGCAGGTTTATCCTGTTCTCCTTCGCCCAAAGAAGGAGCTCTCTTGCTGTCTCGAACAGAGACAGAGAGTGAGTCCCTCCTTGCTTCCTGATGTAAGCAAGAGCTGTGGTGTTGTCTGAGTTGACCTCCACAATCTTCCCAGACACCAAGTCCTTGAAGGCTTTTAGCCCCCAGAAAAATGGCCATCAGCTCCTTGTTGTTGATGTGCCATCCCAGCTGAATTCCTTCCCAATAGCCTGAGACCTCCTTGCTTCCTAGTGTTGCCCCCCAGCCTGACTCTGATGCGTCTGAAAACAACAATAGGTCTGGGTTCTTCTTGTGTAAGGAGATCCCTTCCCCTAACAAGGTTAGGTCCAGCCACCACTTCAGAAGATTCTTGACTTCTGTTGGAATGGGGAAGGAAAAGGAGTCTTCCTGCGTCTTTCTGTTCCACGTCTTAGAAAGAAAGTGCTGAAGAGGCCTAAGGTGGAGTCTCCCCAGAGAGACAAACTGTTCGAGGGAGGATAGAGTCCCCAGCAAACTCATCCACTCCTTCGCTGTGCACCTCTTCTTGACCAGGAAAGTTCTGACTTTTACGAGACACTTGGTCTGTCTTTCCTGAGAGGGAGAAGCCCGAAAAAGAACTGAATTCAGAACTATCCCCAAATAGAGAATAGTCTGATTCGGTCTGATCTGAGACTTCTCCCTGTTGATGACCAGGCCTAGATCTTGAGCCATCATAAAAGTCTTCCGTAAGTCCTCCAGACATTTCTCCCTCGATCGTGAACGAATCAGCCAATCGTCCAGATAGAAGGAAATCCTTATCCCCTCCTGATGCAGCCAACCTGACACATTTGCCATTATCCTGGTGAAGACTTGAGGAGCCGTGCTGAGACCGAAGCAAAGAGCTCTGAATTGGAAGCACTTGCCCTGCATTACAAATCTCAGGTACTTCCTTGAAGTCGGATGGATGGGGACATGGAAATACGCGTCCTGCAAGTCGAGGGACACCATCCAGTCCCCTGGACGTACTGACGCCAGCACCGACTGAGTCGTCTCCATGGAGAACTTTGTCTTCTCCACAAAGACGTTGAGAGAGCCGACACTCAGGACGGGTCTCCATCCGCCCGAGTTCTTGGGGACCAGAAACAGGCGATTGTAAAAGCCTGGGGAGGATAGATCCCGAACCGGTTCTATCGATCCCTTGTCTAGCATTTGGTCGACAAGGTCTATTAGGGCCTTCTGTTTCCCAGGGTCTGAGTACCGGGCTACTAAGGCCAGCGGAGCATCTGCGAGAAGAGGTTTTTTCAGAAAGGGGATCTTGTATCCTTCCTTGATGACTGAGAGGGACCAGGTGTCCGCCCCTCTCCTCTTCCAAGACTGCCAAAAACCTGACAGTCTTGCGCCTACTGTCTGGAGGAGACGAACTTCATTTTCTGGAGCGAGGTCTGAAAGAACCCCTGGTAGATCTTGGTCCTGATTCTTGCCTTCTCCCTCTAAAATCTGGTCTTGAAGTAGTCCTGCCCCGAAAGGGCTGCTGGAATCTCCTTTCCTCCCGTTTCGAAGAAGGAGGGGCTGCCAAGGGCTTACGAGCAGAACGAGATAAAAGGTCTTGGGTGGCTTTTTGGGCCAGAGAAAGCGTAATGTCATTAACCAGGGACTCGGGAAAAAGATGTTGAGAGAGGGGGGCGTAAAGAAGCTCAGACTTTTGTGCAGTGGTAACAGACCTAGAAGCAAAAGAGCAAAGCAGAGCTCTCTTCTTTAGGATCCCAGCTGAGAACAGCGCAGCCAACTCCTTCGCCCCATCTCTGAGGGCCTTGTCCATACAGGACATAATACTGGTAAGGTCCCTAGATCCTTCCATCTGGTCAGTTTTCCTTGCCAGAGTCCCAAGCGACCAGTCTAGAAAACTAAAAACCTCAAAGGCTCTAAAAATACCTTTGACGAGATGATCCAGCTCCGACATCGACCACATGACCTTGGCTGAGTTGAGAGCATGCCTTCTAGCAGAGTCCACTAAGCCAGAGAAGTCACCCTTGGAGGAGGAAGGAACTCCCAGACCCAAAGGTTCCCCAGTTGCATACCACATACCCGCTTTTGAAGCAAGACGAGCTGGTGGAAACGAGAAGGAAGTCTTAACTGCTTGTCTCCGCTCCCTCATCCAGTCATCAATCTTTGTAAGAGCCTTCTTTGCGGAAATAGACAGTTTCATCTTGATGAAGGCCGACTGTTTCTTGGCCTTCTTTCTGTTAAATTGGGACTGAGGAGATTGAGGGGCAGCAGGTTGGAATTCCTCTCCAAAAAGTTCAAGAAGGGAGCAAGAGAGAACTTTGTAATCTCCCGCAGTGTCGGCAGGATTATCATCGTCATCAGAAACATCCTCGAGGTCCTGATCCACATCTGCAATATCCTTCGAACGAGAAGAAGGTTCCTTAGAACCCGACAAGGGCAAATCAAAGGCATCGCCCTGCAAAAGACGGGTTGCATCCTGGAGTCCAGCGCTAGATGAATCCTTGGAACGAGAGGCAGTATCGTCCCGAAGAGGCAGGCTGGTATCGCCCTGGCACCGAGAACGAGAGGCAGAGTCGTTCTGATGTCGAGAGCGAGAGGCGGTATCGACCTGGTGTCGAGAACGAGAGGCGGTATCGTCATGGCGTCGTGAACGAGAGGCGGTATCGTCAAGGCGTCGAGAACTAGGGTTGGTATCGTCGTGGCGTCGTGAACGAGAGGAGGTATCGTCGTGGCGAAGCGAACGAGAGGAGGTATCGTGCTGGTATCGTGAACGGGAGGCGGTATCGTCTTGGCATCGAGAACGAGAAGCAGCATCGTTCGATAAAGTATCGTCTCGGTATTGAGAACGAGAAACCGTATCGTCCTGGTATCGAGAAGAAGTATCGCCTAGCGAAAACACACATTCCTCATCCTGGCGTAGAGAGGGAGAAGTTTTCTTAAGAGAAGAACTCCGTTCTCTCTTAGAAGCAGACTTCTTAATAGGTAACGAGTCGTCTTTGGCAGCTAAATGCTTGCACTAATGTAAAAAGTTGTTCCTGCATGACAGACATAAAGGATTTAGCAACATCAGCTGGGTCTTGCGGCCCCGACGGGGAGGGCTGACGAATCAAACTCGTAGAAGGGGGAGGATCTTCGGCAGTAGGCTTCGGCTTCGCCCTTTTCACAGGCACGGAGTCGAAATCATCCTCCGACGGACAAGGTTCATAACTGCTAGAACCGGGAGAGAAAGAACGAGACCGTTCGTCGCGGTTCCATCTCCTCTTAGTAGGTCTTGTAGCTTCAAATTCCATTTACGTCTGGACGAATTCGGAGAAGAAAACAACCCATCCGACACGTCTTTCCCGTGACGGTCAAGAGCAGCCTGGGAATCGACAACAGGACTTTCTGAGGCGACGGCTGACCGAGGGTACGTACCTCTCACCCCCTTTCGGTCATCAACGTACCTTCTCCCTTGGTCCTGGGAGCTTGGTAGAGGTCTAGGCCTAGGGTAATGACAGGTTCGGTCAGTCGCCACCTCCACTGCACTAACACAAGCACTTTCACTTTCCTTACTTTCCTTACCTTTAAAGGCCTCCAGTTGTTCTTTAATGGCCTTCAACTCGGCAGCCAGGCTAGCGTACCGAGGGTCATCCGTAGATACGGATCCTGTAGGAGGTGCAGGAGTTACTAACTCAAGGGAAGGATCAACTTCCAAAGAGGAATCAATTATAGGTTCAATAGATAAATCTACACTAAGTTCGTCTTCCTTACCACTAACAGACTTAGACTTAGACCTAGAAGCTCTCCTAACTCTATCGAGCTCTAGTTTACGCACATAGCGCTTCATAATTAACCAATCTTTCTCATCCAAAACTTTACATTCCCCGCACCTATTATTAAGGGCACAAACAAAACCCCTACAATTCGAACACACGGTGTGAGGGTCTACCGCCATTTTCGGTAGTCTCACCTTACATTCCTTATTCGCACAGACACGGTAATGACTTTTTTCACTCATAATGAAAACAGCAAAAAAGCTAAGAGATAACAAAAAACACGATCGCCAAAACCCCAAATCAGAGTACTTCACCAAAAAGCAGACTGGTACACCGAGCAGGGAAAGCGAAGAAAAACTCTTAATGACGGACCATCGTGTTGTCGATCCGGCCGGCAGAGATGAACTGAAGAACAGAAAACGGGAATGATTCCTCCTACCACCCTTTAACGGGTGTTTCCACCCAACCACCACAAGGCGGTTGCCATGTTTAGAAAAATTCTGCCGAAATAGAGATTATTAGCTATGTATATATAACTGCCAGGTAAGTCCTATTCATAAAAAGAAGAATGTTGCTCAGACCTCCCTGAAGATTCTTCCTGCTCTTGCATGTGCCATGCTCTGCGTTTACAGGGTAAAGACCGTGTTCTGGAAATACGCTCCAGAAGACTCGCCAGGCTGGCCATGTTGCGAAACCCCGACGGGAATCGCGGTCGCAATTGCCCTGGCGCTCACGCGATGGTAAATCAATGGTTTGCGCGTGGCCGAACGTGGAAGCGCAGACGAAAGTGAGCGAGGGAGCGCAGAAGGAGGGCGAGCGTGGTAGGAAGGGCGAGAGCTGGTGGTCGGAATCCGAAAGTTCACAGGCGAGCAATGGATACTGCAGGAATCAAGATCGCGCGATGGAACACCGTCGGTTCGCGCGATGGAGCACCGTCGGTTCGCGCGATGGAACACCATCGGTTCGCGCGATGGAACACCGTCGGTTCGCGCGATGGAACACTGTCGGTTCGCGCGAAGGAACACCGTTGGCGATGGAATACCGTTGATTGGCGCGCGGGCGAACATTGGCAGTTCAGACGCTTATCGTTTGGACTGAAAAATACACCTGCAGTGTTCCAGAGAGAAATGCAGAGTATTCTCCAAGAGTTCCCGAAAGCCAAGGTGGTTGTCTACATTGACGACATATTGATACTTGGGTCTTCTTTCGAGGAACACCTGAAACTGGTAGAACGAGTTTTGGCTACTCTCCAGAAGCACGGACTCAAGATAAAACTTGGGAAGTGTTCTTGGGTTCAAGCCGAGGTCCAGTATCTTGGTCATCTGGTTGGACGTTCTGGTATGCGTAAGCTACCAGAATACATCCAGAAAGTGGAAGACTTCCCTAAACCGACCACTGTGCGTGAGCTACGGGGATTCCTGGGCCTGGTCAACTTCCAACGGAAGTTCATCCCCATGTGCTCACAGATAGCCAAACCATTATCTGCGAAGACTGGAGGACGAAAATCTCAAGGAACTAGGAAACTGAAGTGGACTGCAGAAATGGACAGTGCCTTTGTGCGCTTGAAGGAACTGATCAAAGAGGACATTATGTTGTCATACCCTGACTACTCCGCTGATGCTAAGCCCTTGGAGTTGTTTGTTGACGCTTCGGGTGAAGGTGCTGGTGCTTGTCTGTGCCAGGAGTCCTTGGAGCATCCAGGGGAGCGTCGGGTTATAGCGTACGACTCTATGACTTTCCTTGACTGCGAGACCCGTTACTCTACCATTGAGCGTGAGTTGGCTGCTCTGCGATGGGGAGTGAAAACCTTCAGGGCCTTCCTTTATGGTCAGTTCTTCGTGATCCATTCTGATCACCGTCCCCTGATGTACCTTCATGACATGAAGATGGTGGACAGTCGTCTAGCACGGACACTGGAGGACCTGTCCGAATTTAACTTTATTGTTAATTACTGTCCAGGAGATCAGAATGCCGCCGCTGACTGGTTATCCCGCTGGCCCGCATTAACTGACTGTCTGTTAGCTACTGAACCCAGCACTCCGAAGTTGCCTACTGGACTGGCCTTGTATAAGGAGGTTCGTGGTGGTCCAGATTCTCTCATCGAATCCTTGGAGCTAGTCGTGAACTGCTGGACAGAAGGGTCAGGTGTCGCACCCGACTCTCCGCTGAAGGGAGCCAAGCTCCGGGATGCCTTAGTTCAGCAGTTTCTGAAAGACGCCGGTCGACTAGGCTTCAAACTGAACAAGACCAGCAGGAACAGGATCAAGGCAATGAGATTTCCAGGTACGGTCCCAGCTCTGGAGTTGCTATTGGCAGCATCAAAGTTATTGAACCTGGAAATCTGGGTCCATTGGGGTCCCACTTGTCCCGTAGTCTATCGTGATCCATCCGTGACTGAGCCTCAGTGTGTGCATCTTCAGTGTCTGTCTGGAGTGCATTTTAATCCTCTGATCGAGCTCCGCAATTACGTCCCTCCAACTGACGTGATTCTGGGCCATAAGGCGGAGGTAAAATCTCGTGCTCCTGACGCTGACGGCTTGATCACTGATGATCAGGAAGCGCCGGAGGATTGTCCTGTAATCCAGTACGTGACAGAAAAGGCACCTCGTCAGTCCAGTTGTACCCATGTGTATCAACACTCGGCAGTAGGTATAGTAATGATGCAGGAGACCTTATTTAGTGCTCTTGTTGATACAGGAGCACAGGTTTGTCTAGTAAGTGAGTCTGTACTGAGCCAACTTGGCATAGAGTACCAGGTACTGTCAGGAGAACAGCTAGAGGGGTTGACTGGTTTCTGCACCAGCATTCTAGGCTACGTCCAGTTAGAGGTGAAGTGTCCTTCTGGGTGGAGGCTACCGTTGTTTAACTATGCGGTGGTAGCTGCCAAAGACATTAACTTTTGTTTTGTTCTTGGTAGGAATATACTGGACGCAGCCTACCTGACACTGGATTCACCCTGAGAACAGTTGGTGTATGACCACACTACTGTTCTTCAGTTGTCTCCCAAGGTACTCTCAGTCTCCTCCCTGCATACCGAGACCACTGTTATGAAGGTAACTGATCCTGAATCTGATCAGGGAGTGTTCTCTGGAAATGCTCTTCTGTCCTTCAGTCAGGTGTCCAAGATCCAAGGAGATCATCGACAGATTCAATCTGTCATTAAGATGATCTACGCTGGGGTTCCTGCATCTCGAGTTCCACGCTCCTGTCTACCCTATAGGAGATGTTGGTCGAACCTGGAAGTTCACCAGGGTTTGCTAGTGAAGCGGAACCCAGACGGCTCAGTAGTCCCAGTAGTCACCTTCAATGTCCTGATTGACCTAGTTGCCGAGACACACCTCCAGAATGCTCACTGGGGGATCGGAAAAATGAGTGCAATGCTCCGTCGACTCGTCTGGCACAGATCTTTGATTAATGTAATCAGAGATATGTGCCGGACGTGTTGGGAATGTCAGACTTGTAAGGTCTCAAGGGAGGTGGTTGCCCCTCCGACCTTGAAAATAGTGACCTCTTCTCCCTTTGAACTGGTTGCTATGGATCTTGTGAGTCTCCCAACAACCAGTACTGGTTTTATTGGGTGTCTGATGGTAGTCGACCATTATTCCAAGTGGGTGACGGCAGTACCCATAAGGAATAAGAAGAGCAGTACGATATGCCAGGCGCTTGAAGACCGAGTTTTTCCTGTTATTGCTCGTGTTCCAGTCCGGATATTGACTGATAACGGCCCTGAATTTATTTCCCAGGAATTTACTGAGTTGTTGGAGCGGTACAGTGTTGTACATGTGAAAACAACTCCGTATAAACCTTCTAGTAACGGTGCAGTGGAGCGAGTGAATCGTACCATTGGTGAGTTACTGAGGGTGATTTCTGGGGAATCTCGGAAATGGGACCAGTTCTTATCCCGAGCAGTTCTCAGCTACAACCATTCCCACCACACTGAGATTGGCTGTACTCCAGCTGAGAACATTCTGAAGGGTGCTCACGATGTTGATAGTATCCCGTTGCTATCAGCAGAAACGAGAGACCCATGGGCTGAAGAACATCCTCGGTACAAACCGTTTAAAGAGGGTCTCTGGTGCTTAAGAAGGTGCACCTGTTGGGACACCTTCTGACGAACAAGCTCATCCCTAGGTTTGAGGGGGTGTTCCGTGTTACTAAGGTACACGAGAATAAGGTCACCTATGAGCTAAAGAGACTGCCTGATGGTGAACTGGTAAAAGCTCACCATATCCAGTTAAAGGCCTGGTTTGAACCTCCAGTTTATCTTAGGAGGCACTTTCTCTGGTATCCGAAGGGTCCTGATCCTGTAACAGAGACTCTGAATAGTCCAAAACTCATGGATGACAGTCCTGTTTCTTCTGAAATCTCTGAGAGTTCTAGTTCTAGTAGTGATGGCGACTCCTATGGGGTGGCTGCAGTAGTGGCGTCCTACCTTCTGTCTCGAGATTGTAACAAGTCCCGACGACAGAGGAAAAGTCACCATCCTACTAGGGCTACTACTCAGCCTAAGCCCATTCTTAAGCCAGCTAGGACTTACGAGAGAAAGAAAGCACTGGATGCTTGGTTATATCCTCCGGAAAATTGTGATGAGACTCCTGTGTTAAAGCCTGAATCGTTTCGAGATCATTTGGTCCTCCAACTATAGGAGAACAGCCCCACTGAAATGTGTAAAACCCCTATTTTGTCTCCCGAGTCAGTGGTTCACTGTCCTGTTCCTGAATTGCCAACGCCCCAGTTCTTAGCTTCTTCTTTCCAAGAGGAAGGTATCGTTCATCCTCCGGGGAGTTGGGAATTCTGGGAAGTTTCCAGTATTCCATTATTGGAACTAACTTCTGTTGGTTCCAGAGTTCCAGTCCAGATTGGCCAAGACCTGCTGCTTTAGAAAGCCTTGTTTCTGAATCGGCAGTGTCTATTTATCCTGATAATGACTTTCTCGGCTTTTTGCCACCTGATTGTGACGACCGACTGTCGCCTGAAGATCCCACCCTTAGTGGATTTAGTCCCCCATGGACTAGGTCAAAAGGTCCTGTTCTTGACCTACCTTTAGTTCAGCCTCGAGTCCTGGAGTGGAGACCTCGTCTCACTGACCAGACAAATATTATAGAGAGGGAACCATCCTCCATTCCTGAGTCACCTCAGAATACAAACCCTTTCATACATTCTGATGGTAGGTTAAAACACCGGTCAGAGCTCGAGGATGAAGTGGCACAGTCAGGTGTATCTAACCTGAACGTTACAGCACTGTTTGGGTCGCCCGAAACACAACGTTGCCCCGCGTCATCGCCTGATTTTTCGGGATTTTTATTGTCCTCTTCTGAGTCTACGGATTCTGTCTCTGGTTTACCTCAAAGTATGTCGATCACCCGCAGATACCAACTGTTATGCGAGCTTATCGATCGATTAAAGACACCCAGCCTGTATCTGGAGAGTCGCCGGCTTAGCCTGTCTTCTGTGCTGCGAGATATTAATATGGCTCGCCAGCAGATTGCTGAATCCCGGCGCATGTCCCGAGACAGAATTTTGAGACTCAGAAGAACTATAAATCTCCCACGGAATTAATCTTGGTACAGTTTTTAAAGAAAGTTTTGATAGTAATTACCCTTTTTTGTTCTTATTAGTCATATGGTAATTCCCACATTGGGTATTTGAAAGGCTGAGAAAGGGACACGTGGTGTGAGGAAATCTTTATTTAGTCACGGTGTCTGTAATTTTTGCATTATTGTTGTACTGTAAATTGACCTTGACCGTGACAATTATAATAGATTCAATAAATTGCTTTTATCATGTAATACCTTTAGTCCAAAATCAATGAGTTTTGTATGTTTTTAAATTGATTTTGGACTACAATGAATGTAATCTTTTGACTAATCCTGAGTGTATACCTGTAATACTGATGTTTTCTGTATAGTATAATGGAAATTGTTATGTTGTATATTATTGAAGCATTGTTGGGAGGAATACACAATAATCTAACTTTTTATTTGTAAGTACTGGATCTCCATTGTGTTTAAAAGGTTGTCTGTTCCTATTGCTTTTTGTTAAGTCATGAGTCTGTGGAAAAAAATGTATTATACCTAATGTAAATTCATGTAATTTGATATGTAACTTAAGGAAGGGATGATGAATTAAATCTTTAGTTGATCATCCTACCTTTTTACTGAATTTTTTTTTTGCAAGGTAAATTTTCTTTTTCCACTTGAATGTACAGAGTTTGTGTAGGGTGTTGCTGTCAGTTACGAGGCATTTTTTGGATGGGCTTGAGGGCTAATGGGGGGGAATGCAATATATAAGGGTTTGTGACTGAGAAAACTTTAGTGGTTTGTGTGTGTATGAAATATATTTTATTTTTTTTTTTTTTCTTTTGTATCCCTCAAGCCCCCCTTTTTCCAAAAATGTCTTAATTTGTTATTGTTCCTTTCCAGGTATTGACAGCAGCCCCTACACTCAGTAGGGAGTGTAAGGGAGAGCGAATTTAGAATATTTCCTGTTATCAGTCTGTACTAGTCTGTGATGCTGTTCTATATCCATACCTTGTAACTAGAAGTAAGCTACTGTGTTGCTATATGAGAGTGTCATGAACATTAAATAGTTAACAGGAGCTATTGAAATGGCATATCTGGTCAGAGGCCCAAGAAGTGAATTCCGATGTTAGGAAGAGGGTGACTTTTGAGTTTAGTATGAATTCAGACTTATTCAAAACCCCTTCCAAGATTGAGAGATTTCAAATGTGTTGTTGACAAAATTTTTGAGACATTGTTATTGTGGGCCTACAGAGACCTGCAGAGCAGCGTATGCAGCTGAACTGTTCAAAGAAAAATTGTAAGTGACTTTGCAGCTTAGTGGTGAACTGGATATTGAAGGGACAGTATTGATTCAGGGGAAAGTATGGTAGCACAGTATTTTCACAGATCTATATTTTCTTATGAGTAATTTCTAGTTTGTTTGTTATTTGTGGAGCTGGAGTGTAAAGGACTGATAATTTTGCCCTAAATTTGGTTATTGGAACTGACAGATAAATACTTAAAAATAAATATTTTTTCTCTTGCTTATACAATATGCAAAAGGGATGCTAATTTTTTCATTTAATTGATTATTCAAATTGATATGATATTCCTAACAGTTTTCTGCAAATAAATTTTTTTGTTTTTATGTATACAGTATTTAATTTCAGAAACCTCCCACCACGGCCCCCCTTCCCCAGCCACTGTTTTTAAGATCTCTTAAGTACCGTAATTTATCATAATTCTTTCCTCCCACACTGTGTCCCGTAATTAATTAAACAATATTTCCTTTCACCAAATGTTCTTATACTTGTACTTATGATCAGCAAGCAAAAGGGAGGCGAAGCAAACGGGTAAGTCAGGTTCTAGCTGGGTCCCCTTGCCCAGTATAAATCAAGGGGTGGTGCCCAGAGTTCCGTTCTCTTGACCTGTTACTTAGGTTTTTAGGGTATTCCACCATTGTATATTTGTTGTGTAGTGAACGTCGGGTTGCGGTCGGCATTCGGACACTAGGCAGTTCGGGTGCTACCTCTGGCTACAGTCCGCAAACCACTACAATGGCGACCGTGAAAGGTCCATAGAAGAGTCCACGATTGAAGTCCACGGACTAAGCTGCAGCGCAAGGTTGCGCTGGTAGGACAATCAGGAACTGATGACGCCCATGAGGGCCGGTGGACCAGCAAGCTGACCTTAGCAGTAGCGATCCTCCGAAGAGTGTCTCTATGATTGGTCCCTCTCATGAGAGAGATGATCACTTCAGGAGAGACTTGCCTAAGACTATGCTCCGCCCCTGAAGGAAGAGAGACTCAGCAAGGGGAGGAGTGTCGTCTAGGCGAAGACAGCAACAGCAGTCGGAGTCTGTGAAGTGACTAAGATGTAGGCTGTTCTCCCTCGGAAGGGGGAAACAACCTTCCTCGAAGATGAAGTGTTGATCAGGTGTTGCCACGGGCATACTTCTAAGAGAAGGGATGACGTCCATGATGACACCCATGAGGGCCGGTGGATCAGCAAGCTGACCTTCAACAGTAGCGATCCTCCGAAGAGGAGTCTCTATGAGTGGCCCTTTTCGCGAACGAGAGAGGTGAACACTTCGTAGAAGAGACTTGCCTTTATGCTCCGCCCCTGAAGGAAGAGAGACTCAGCAAGGGGGGAGAGTAGTCTGGGCGAAGGCAGCAACGCAGTCGGAGAAGATGAATTTATGAAGATGTGGGAAGTTCTACCTTGGAAGGGAGAAACCTCACACCTGGGGAGGAAACTTTCCCTCGGAAGGGAAAGTTGTCCAACCCCTGGAGGCGAACCTCCTGGTTAGCGTTCTAAGATGATCTGAAGTGCTGGTCATGTTGTCACGGGCGTACTTCTAAGAGAAAGGATGATGCCCATGATGACATCTGAGGGACGGCAGTGACAGCAGATTCCCCAGGCATGAACAGAACAGCTCTGCTTCATCGGCACTCTTGAGCGGCCCGCACACGCTCAAATTTTTGGAGAGCAAATTATTTGACGGTTTGACGTTCGCCCTACAAGCTCAAAGTTCTCATCAAATTTTCATTTTGCTCCCGAGTGTCATCATGAATGCATATACAGCGTTGGCTCTTGGCTTAGCGTTGAAGAGCACACAGAAACGAAAGAGACGAAATTGGGCCCACCAATGGTATTTGTGTCGTAAAGGATTTGGTCATGCTCCTTTATTAAATGAACTGAGAATTAGTGAACCTGATGTTTTCAAGAACTTTCTTCGCATGGACGGAGAATCATTTGACAAACTAGATC
Organism: Palaemon carinicauda; assembly: GCF_036898095.1. Lineage (NCBI taxonomy): Eukaryota > Metazoa > Arthropoda > Malacostraca > Decapoda > Palaemonidae > Palaemon > Palaemon carinicauda. Next base: position 66,087,589 of record NC_090746.1, on the reverse strand, counting down.
TTGTGAGACCATATATAACCAAAGAAAACACAGTTATGCGTTGTGCGATATCACCATTTGAAAGACTCTCAATAACTCTCCGTTTCTTGGCTACTGGAAACACATTCAAAGACCTGAAATTCCTGAGTACCATTTCTACTCAAGCCATTGGTGGTATCGTTATAAATTTAGTTATAGAAGTCTGTTTCATGGTCACTCAGGAACCAAAGAGCATCAAAACACCATAGTGACGGCTCATAAATTTCATCTGCTCCTGCTCCAGATCTGCTTGAGTCTTTTATTTTCTTTAATTCTTTTCGGAAGCTCGTCCGCAGTGAGTTTATTTTCTTCTTCAGCACCTCCTTCGTCCCTTCCGGATAATAATCACGGAATTTCTGTAGAAGAGTCTCATTAGCCATATCTTTTTTATTTCTGTCACTATAACAGTGACTTTTAATGTTCCAAAGTTGTGGTAAACTTCTATAAACATCAATAAGCTCAAGAAGAAATTTCTTTTCATGTTTTATTGGAGCCATGATGACGATGAGCCTCGCACGTCCTCCTCAGATTATGTCATATCACTAACTAATTTGTGCAAATTATTGCTAGGTACCACACACACACACACACACACACACACAAATTATTTGACGTTGGCTCAAAAAATATCTACTGAAATCAGATCAGTAAAAAATTTAACATCAAACCTTTTAGGCCATCAAATTACGCCACACACGATCAAATTCATGTCAAATAATTTGACATCAAAATATTGGACCAAAAATTTGAGCGTGTGTGGGCCGCTTTAGTCAAACAAAGAAAACTGCATAGCTAACTGAGGAAAAATAAAATTAATTATTTAACAGAAAATGCCCTAGGGAGGAATTCTGAAGAGGACTCCCACGGGAACAACATAAAAATAAGTATTGCGCCCTCCCTTACCCAGTTGACATACACGGGAGAAGGGGGAGCGGAGTAACTGTAATAAAAACCAGAATTAAAATCAGCCAAGAATATTCACTAATAGTAAGAACCACTGATCCTACGATGGGAAATGTTCCCGACGGAGAAAACGCTGAAAAGTTAAAATTACAATTATAATTTCACTAAAATAATTGAGACAGACAATCGGAAGCGCAACCTAACCCGCGAACGGGAAAGGTGCTCTTCCCATTAGTACACTGTTGTTGAAAGGTGAACGACCTTGAGAAGAGAAAGACCATAGTCAATCTCTGAGAGGCCACACTCCCTTCGCTCAGTAATCCATGTTTCCCGTAGGAAAAGGACAAAGGCGAAGACAACAGTTGAATGAGGAGGGTCCAGGCGATGACGATTCCCCTGCGGCGGCCGAGTCAAGGGTTATATGCTGACGGGAAGACCGATGGACCGGAGGGGGAGAGGTCGTTCCCCACGAAGTGGAAGTGTCCTGGCCTTGGGCAAGTGTTGTGTCATATATGTATCACACGCACAGCACAAACACTGCAAAGGAAACATACCACATTTCTATACACATATATATACATAAACATTAAGAATGTTTTCATATGTCTATGTCTACATCTATATCTATACATATATATATATATATATATATATATATATATATATATATGTGTGTGTGTGTGTGTGTGTGTGTATACATACATACATACATACATGCATACATGTATGTATGTATGTATGTATGTATGTATGTATGTGTATATATATATATATATATATATATATATATATATATATATATATATAAATGAAAAAGTAAGTTAAAAGACAAAAGTTAATGGCAGTCCAGAACAGGGCTGGGGAGTCGGAGTCGAGGAGTCGGAATTGGAGTCGAGGCCAATTTATGGACTAGAGGAGTCGGAATCAGAGTCGGTAAAATTCCACCTAACTCCGACTCCGACTCCTCAAAAATGAAATTTTTGCGCTGGAGAAATATTCTCTTTTGGTATCCTAAGTCACATTTTTTCAAAGTTGCTCAAAAAACGTTTCATATTACCCGCCGTTTTCTTTAACACCCTCTCGAATAAAGGCAGTCACTGGGAAACACATATAGCTCCTGCCATCTCTTGTCCATAAGACAAACCAAAACAATAATATTATACATGCGATCAGCTGTTCTCTCCACGCACGAGTCTCTGGACATTAAAGTTTATTTCATGATTAACTCTTCATTTAATCACCATTAGCCATTTAAAAAGTAGGAGTTGTTACTGATTCATTGTTTTATGCATCACGTATATGAATACTGTAATCTTAGAATTAAGTCATTATTGATATGTAAACATTGTGAAATGACAGGTGTTTTGATTACAGTTTTGTGTAGCCTAGGAAAAGCTGAAGCCAAGAAATTACGTGAAATGTTTTCAATAAACCAAGTACTTACTAGGCTAGTTAGTAGGCTGTATCGTTATGTATCCAATTCCCATGATAATGAATATTAGTCATGCCCTGTTATTCAGATGAGCAAATAAAAACTATTTTATAGGAAATATATATCGAAGAAATGAAGGCATAGCCATATTTTTTTTAAATAAGAGTCGGAGTCGGTTCTAAAAAATTATAGGAGTCGGAGTCGGATGTTCCGAGTCCCGACTCCCCAGCCCTGGTCCAGAATAGGCGAGGAGGAAGAGCAGAAACAACCGATCTACATCCAAACCAAAAGTAAAGTGAGCTAAATCACAGGTGTTTGAGCGGAAGTGGTAGCAAGCTACCACCCACTATCCCACCCCACTAACTAGCGGTGTGGGTAGTTAACCCTTACTTAATTTTAATTGCTCGTCATTTCAGCTCCGCCGAAAGTATAACCCCTAATAAATGGCGTGGTTTGAATTCCAGTTACAGAACAAACACATTTTAGATACAATTGCTTGAAAGATATTTCTCAGAATCCTTGAACTTTTAAAAAGTTGCAGTCTATCAAATAAGATCTGACATACAGGACTGAATACATTCAAACCTTTTGAGCAAGTTCTATGAGAGCTGAGAGTTCAGCATGTTAACTGTTTATCCAACTCTCAGCAATAGGAGGCGTATTACTTTATGAAAACATCATATGGTGTGATCACATTTGAACTTGCTCCAACTGCAATATTTTTTCATTACAACATATGAACGAATAAAAGATAAAAATGATATTTTAATTATGAAATAAATTTTTGAATATACTTACCCGGTGAATATATAGCTGCAACTCTGTTGCTCGACAGACAAACTGTACAGAAAAAACTCGCCAGCGATCGCTATACAGGTTGCGGGTGTGCCCAACGGCGCCATCTGTCGGCCAGATACCAAGCTCTATGTAAACAAAGACTCAATTTTCTCCTCGTCCCACTGTGTCTCTATTGGGGAGAAAGGGAGGGTCATTTAATTTATATATTCACCGGGTAAGTATATTCAAAAATTTATTTTATAATTAAAATATCATTTTTAAATATTTAACTTAGCCGGTGAATATATAGCTGATTCACACCCAGGATGGTGGGTAGAGACCAGTAATATATGTTTACATTTTATGAGCTAAGAGTTTTTATTTCATTTTAGAAGTTATCAAAATAACAAAAACAAAATAAATAGGGACCTGGTAAGGAAGTCGACTTGAACGATTACTCTGCCTTATAAGTACATCTTCCTTACGGAGCCTCGCGATCCTCTTAGGATGCTGATCGACCCCTAGGAGCTGAAGTATCAAGGGTTGCAACCCATACAACAGGACCTCATCAAACCCCTAATCTAGGTGCTCTCAAGAAATGACTTTGACCACCCGCCAAATCAACCAGGATGCGAAAGGCTTCTTAGCCTTCCGGACAACCCATAAAAACAACATTAAAAAACATTTCAAGAGAAAGATTAAAAGGATATGGAATTAGGGAATTGTAGTGGTTGAGCCCTCACCCACTACTGCACTCGCTGCTACGAATGGTCCCAGTGTGTAGCAGTCCTCGTAAAGAGACTGGACATCCTTTAGATAAAAAGACGCGAACACTGACTTGCTTCTCCAATAGGTTGCGTCCATTATACTTCGCAGAGATCTATTTTGCTTAAAGGCCACGGAAGTTGCAACAGCTCTAACTTCGTGCGTCTTCACCTTAAGCAAAGCTCGGTCTTCCTCACTCAGATGTGAATGAGCTTCTCGTATTGAACAGTCTGATAAAGTATGATAAAGCATTCTTTGACATAGGCAAAGATGGTTTCTTAACTGAACACCATAAAGCTTCAGATTGGCCTCGTAAAGGTTTGGTACGCTTTAAATAGAACTTAAGAGCTCTCACAGGGCATAAGACTCTTTCTAGTTCATTGCCTACAATCTCCGATAAGCTGGGAATATCGAAAGATTTAGGCCAAGGCCGAGAAGGCAGCACATTTTTGGCTAGAAAACCAAGTTGTAGCGAACAGGTGGCTTTTTCTGACGAAAATCCGATGTTCTTGCTGAAGGCATGAATCTCACTGACTCTTTTAGCTGAGGCTAAGCATACCAGGAAAAGAGTCTTTAGAGTGAGATCTTTCAGGGAGGCTGATTGTAGCGGCTCAAACCTGTCTGACATGAGGAATCTTAGTACCACGTCTAAATTCCAACCAGGGGTAGCCAAACGATGCTCCTTGGTGGTCTCAAAAGACTTAAGGAGGTCTTGAAGATCTTTATTGTTGGAAAGATCTAAGCCTCTATGCCGGAAGACCGGTGCCAACATGCTTCTGTAGCCCTTGGTAGTGGGAGCTGAAAGGGATCGTCCTTTTCTCAGGAAAATCAGCTATTTGAGCTACAGAGGTACTGGTCGAGGATACAGAAACTGACTTGCACCAGTCTCGGAAGACTTCCCACTTCGATTGGTAGACTCTAATGGTGGATGCTCTCCTTGCTCTAGCAATCGCACTGGCTGCCTCCTTCGAAAAGCCTCTAGCTCTCGAGAGTCTTTCGATAGTCTGAAGGCAGTCAGACGAAGAGCGAGGAGGCTTGGTGTACCTTCTTTACGTGAGGCTGACGTAGAAGGTCCACCCTTAGAGGAAGACTTCTGGGAACGTCTACTAGCCATCGAAGTACCTCGGTGAACCATTCTCTCGCGGGCCAGAGGGGAGCAACTAGCGTCAACCTTGTCCCTTCGTGAGAGGCGAACTTCTGCAGTACCTTGTTGACAATCTTGAACGGTGGGAATGCGTATAGATCTAGATGCGACCAATCTAGGAGAAAGGCATCTATATGTATTGCTGCTGGGTCCGGGACTGGTGAGCAATATATTGGGAGCCTCTTGGTCATCGAGGTTGCAAAGAGATCTATGGTTGGTTGGCCCCAAGTGGCCCAAAGTCTCTTGCATACATCCTTGTGGAGGGTCCATTCTGTTGGAATTACTTGCCCTTTCCGACTGAGACAATCTGCCATGACATTCAAGTTGCCTTGGATGAACCTCGTTACTAGTGATATGTTTTGACCTTTTGACCAGATGAGCAGGTCCCTTGCGATCTCGTACAACGTCAGTGAGTGGGTCCCTCCTTGCTTGGAGATGTACGCCAAGGCAGTGGTGTTGTCCGAGTTCACTTCCACCACTTTGCCTCGAAGGAGAGACCTGAAGCTTTTCAAGGCCAGATGTACTGCCAGCAGCTCCTTGCAGTTGATATGCATGATCCTTTGACTCGAGTTCCACAGTCCCGAACGTTCCCGACCGTCTAATGTCGCGCCCCAGCCTACGTCCGATGCGTCCGAGAAGAGAACGTGGTTGGGAGTCTGAACAGCCAGGGGAAGACCCTCTCTTAGGTTGATATTGTCCTTCCACCAAGTCAGACAAGACTTTATCTTTTCGGAAATCGGGATCGAGACCGCTTCTAGCGTCTTGTCCTTTTTCCAGTGAAAAGCTAGATGGTATTGAAGAGGACACAAATTGTTCCACGGATGACAGCGTCCCTACCAGACTCATCCACAGCCTGACTGAGCAGCGTTCCTTCTTCAGCATCTTCTGGATGGATAGCAGGGCTTGATCTATTCTGGGGGCTGATCGTCTTGTTGTTCAGCAACGTCCTCATCAGATAGTTCCTCATCCGAAAACTGATGAGGAAACGGCAACGGAGTGGGCAACGTCTGGCTCGCTGAGTCCGGTCGCACTGGTGCACGCGTGACGGAGCCGGACGCAACATCATGGAACTGCTGCAGTGTCTGTGAACTGTCAACAACCATGGGTGCGCGAGGAAGCACAGCGTCCACCCGAGACTGTCTAGACCGTCTGGGTTGTGCAGTCAACACCATACCGGGTTGCTGAGGTTGACGCACTGCGTCAAAACAAGTCACCTCTGCTGGTTGTTGAACGTCCTGAACGTCAACAACCACCTCCGAGCGTCGCTTAACGTCAACGTGCGGCTGGCAACCCACACTGGGTCGCATCGGTGGAGGAACCACCTCAACTGGCAGACGCGAGAAGGTTACCTCAGCGTCAACAGGACGCACAACCGACCGGTTGGAAGGTTGTTGGCCAGAAGGTTCGGCAGCAACCTTCTCCGCATTAAAGTCCTCTATCAAGGACGCAAGCTTGGACTGCATGTCTTGCAGCAAAGCCCATTTAGGGTCTACGGGAGCAGGTGCGGCAACAGATGGGGTTAGCGACTGAGGCGGTACCGCTTTCCATCCCTGAAAGCCTTGTTTATGCATGACATAATTGTACAGCAAAACTTCAAAGGCTCGAAAACAGCTGTGAAGTTGACCTGTAAAAAACTTGGAGCGTCTCCTGGCCAGGCGCCAGGGAGAGTCTACGAGATTTGAGAAGTCTATCTGGGCAGAGGCATGAACTCCCAAGCCGAGAACTTCTCTCGTGTCATATCAGACTCTCGCTCTATAAGCCAGTTTAAAAGAAGGGAAAGCAAAGGCTGTATCCCCCAAACTCCTCCTGGTGATAAACCAGTCGCCTAGCAAACGTAAAGCTCTCTAGGAGAGCGAGAGAGCACTAGCTTATAAACAACGGCTTCGAAGTAGCTAGGCCTAGTGTAAGCTCTGACGTTTAGGCGAACGAGGAGCAGCAGTTACAAAAAGATCCGGACAAAGATCCTTAAAAAAAATCATCATGATTTAATTAAAGTCCATAGAGGGCTAAGCAGCTTTAGGCTCCTCTCCATCTGACAGAGTCCTCAAGGGAATATCAGTAGGAGGGGGAACAGCAACTTCCTCATCTACAGGAACCTTGTCCGATAAAAGCTGAGTCTCAAGCAAGGGAGAGACCTACCGTGGTGGCAATGCTTTACAAGCAGAGTCCACACTCACTGGTGCATTAGTAGCGGACCAGGACGCAACGTCATGTAACTGCTTGACAGTCTGTGAACTGTCAACAACTGAACTGTCAACCACAACAGGTGCGTGAGGACGCACAGCGTCCACTCGAGACTGCTTTGACTGCCTAGACTGAGCAGTCAAAACAACTCTAGAATGCGGAGGTTGACGCACAGCGTCAAAACAAGTCAACTCCGATTGTTAGCGAACGTCTTGAACGTCAACAGGAGCATCAGCAAGTGGCCTAACGTCCAAATGCGGCTGAAAATCCACACGAGACCGCATCGAGTGTGGTTCTAAACAACCTGACTGACGTGACTTAGCTACGCCAACGTCAACAGGAAGCACAAAGGGACGTTAGGTTGGCTGAAAGCCAGGATATCGATGAGATAAACGGCTAGACTCAACGGACTAATCGGCAGAATAGTCTTCCATAAGGGAGGCAAGCATATTCTGCATGTCTTGCCGTACAACCCATTAAGGATCAACGGAAATGGTTGTGGTAAGAGACGAGGGTAACGTCTGTGACCGCAACACTTTGCCAACAAAAAAAAAACTCTCGGAGTCTGTGTTACGCTTTTGTTAGGCGGCGAGCAGTTATCCGATGACTGCATAGGGTCAGAGCTGTCCTAATGGCTGTAACCAGGACGCTGGACCTGTCCTGAAAGGACTGACTTTCGCTTAAGGGCTTCGAAACCTTGTGACAGGTTTCTTATGCGAAAAGCCTTCGGATGACGAGGAGAAAAAACGTCTCTCTCGTCTTATGGTAGGGGAGATCTTGGTAAGATACACCCGATACCATAGAGGGAAACGTCTGTTCGTTGATCAAGGCCTCTCGAACCCATAAGTCGTTCGACATTACTTCTCCCCTGTTTGGGAGCTTGCAAGAGGTCCCGGACTAGGTGAACGACAGGCACGAACAGACGAACCCTCGGACGCAACACTGTAACACTTTGCGCAATATCACTTTATCACTTCGATTTTCTGTTTTGCACTTATTTCACTGAAATCGAAACTTTTACTGATTTCTACCTGAAGCACGCAATTCTACCCTTCATCAAAAGGTAGTAATTGCAAAATCAGTCGTATAATGCAAGCTCATTAATACCAGCAAAAAACAGAAAACATATCTTAAGATAAAAAATTCAGTGGCTGGGGGAGAGACTAAACACTAGTTCATATAAACTACGTTTTCAATCTCTCACTGCACATAGCCTGGGGACGAGAATAAAAAACTAAAAACGTTTTATCCTTTCTCCCCGTACAGAGACTAGGGACGAGAGTAACTCGAGAACAACGTTACCCGCTTGAACGGAACGTTTTCTCTCCTCTCTCTCCCTCCGTCTCTATCTCTCTCTCTCTCTTTCTCTCTTGATTTCGCACCTAAGAGAAGAGCCCAATTACATTTCGTCAAAAAAACATGTTATTTGACCAAAGGAAAAAACTGAAAGGTTTTTCAATTAAAAAGTTCCTTTAAAAAAGAATTTAAAACATTTAAGCTTTGAAAGAATAATGAACAAAACGTCAGAATCGATTTACTCTTTCTGCAAAGTGAAACCGTGATACTCTCTCTCTCTATCGTAACGATAGAGCGCAAACTGCGTAGTATAAATAAACTAAACGTTAGTTCATCTTTGAAAACAGTACGAAGACTATTCAAAGAAATTCTTTCATAAAATATTTATTAAAAATATTCATTTAAAAGGTTTTAAATCATTAGCTCTTTAAAAGCTATTTACGATTGCAAAGGGCTCAACGTTGTTTAACTTCGGTTTCCAAGTTAGGACCGCCTACTCTCAGGAAAGGTGGCATATAAACAAAACATTAACATTTATTATTATATGTTTATAATAAATGGAAAGTTAATCGAAGAGGCCTAATAAAGGCGGAGAGATATAAAATATATAGAAGAAAATCTATAATTAATTTATAACGTGATAAGATAATTACTAAAAGCCTACACACACTTCCGTCTAAGGGAAGGGTCGGCCATTTAAAAGTGAAAGAAAGTCCATACTCTCTTTGTCTCCATAATTAAATCTATCCAAAACGAGTTCAAGATTTAAGATGAAGATAAAACACCTGCACTGCGAAAGCTCAAACCAGAATATAGTACTTCACCAAAGATGATGGGAAAAACTCCAGGTTTCAACAGCGAGTAAAGTACGTCTTGTCGACACGTCGACAGAGAGAAAATTGAGTCTTTGTTTACATAGAGCTTGGTATCTGGCCGACAGATGGCGCTGTTGGGCACACCCGCAACCTGTATAGCGATCGCTGGCGAGTTTTTTCTGTACAGTTTGTCTGTCGAGCAACAGAGTTGCAGCTATATATTCACCGGCTAAGTTAAATATTTAAAAATATACATGTAACATCCTCCCTGATAAAACATTTTTGTAAGTGTAAAAATGTTTTAATATAATGTAATACCAATAATTATAATTGGGGCCAATCAATCAAATTACCTCAAACTAATCATGAAATCTGATTCTTTTTAGTTCAAGACTGCTAAGTAGTCTGTAACAAAGTCTTTTGAACATGCAAAACAATAACTGTAAGTCTAACAATTCAGCTTATATCACGTACCTCGCACATAGAAAGAATCACTCCCATTCATTTTGCCTGCAAAATAATAATTTGAGTTACTAATATTATCGTAAGAAAAATACCATTACAGTATATTATTATTAATCATTATGACCCACAATGTATATTTATGTACAAGAAAATAATTAACATTTTAAATAAAACATAGTTCTTATGATACAGTGAACCCTCGCTACTTCGCGGTTCGACCATCGCGGATTCACCACTTCGCGGATTTTTTCCATAACCCATATATATACAGTAATATATATATATATATATATATATATATATATATATATATATATATATATATATATATATGTATGCATGTATTTATGTATATATGTAGGTATGTATATGTGTATACATATAAATATATATATATATATATATATATATATATATATATATATATATATATATATATATATACACATACACACACACATATATATATATATATATATATATATATATATATATATATATATATATATATCTAAAGTAGGAAGATGTGATGTAGTTCTAAGGGAAAAGTATGGGAAATATGTCTGGGTAATAAGCAAAGCTCTACCTCCAGTTTGTTTCTACATTATGATCAGAGATAAATGTAAACAAAACATTGGTTTCCATTTTTTATCGTGCTTTTTAGCATGTTTAGGAAATGTATGATATAAAATCACCTTTAATATTTGTGCCTGTTTTAGTTTAGGGTACTGTAGTACATGCATTAAGTGTTCTGTACATTAAAGGGTAGTTTGTTAACAGTACTACGTACAAGGGAAGGTTTTAAAAGTCTGAATATACTGTACATGTTGAATAAATAGGTAAATATGGTGTCACTACTTCGCGGATTTTCACCTATCGCGGCCGCGACTGGAACCTATCTACCGCGATAAACGAGGGTTCACTGTATAACCATCATGCTTCATAACACTCTCACAGACATTTCTGGCATTTGAACAACATAACAGTGAGTTTTGCAGCATTAGGTTGATGTATACTGATGATTTTATCATATACTGTATATGTTTTTCTTTTTCATATTCAGTATACATCTGATTTTTCTTACATATACTGTACAAACCTGAAGTTATTTATAAAAAGCTGTTTTGATTGGTGAGAGATGCAATAAGTACTCCTATACTAACCTGGTTGATACAGTATTTTTCTTCCTTTTACATAATCTGTGTGGACAAAGGCAACAATGGTTGATGGCTAGATCTAGATAAAAGACTTATGTTTGTAAATCTACGGAAAATGACAAATTTGAAAGTAATTTGAATTGTATCTAACAATACAAACCTTTTGCTATTAATAGGGGTATTACTTTCGGCGAAGCTGGAAGGATGAGCCATTAAAATTTAGCGGGGGTTAAGTACCCATCCCGCTAGTTATCGGGGGGGGGGGGGTGGGGGGGTAGCTAGCTACCCCTCTCACTCACACACCTGTAACTGTGCTTCACTTTGCTTGGTGGTAGGACTTCAAGGGGGACATAGTCGGCGGCTAATTTTGTATAAATAGCTAAAGGTTTGTATTGTTAGATAAAATGGTATTTTCATTATAAAACAAATTTTTCAACATACTTACCCGGTAGTTATATATATAGCTTACGTCCCTGATGTCACGGCAGAGAATTCAAAACTCGCGCCAATCGCCGATTGGATAGCCAGGTGTACCACCCCTGCGAGGTACCTAAGAACCATTCCAGGAACCCTCATATATTCCATGCCTCTAGTCTCTTAGAGGGGAGGAGGGTGCGACTTTAATTATATATAACTACCGGGTAAGTATGTTCAAAAATTTATTTTATAATGAAAATACCATTTTTAAACATAAGACTTACCCGGTAGTTATATATATAGCTGATTAACACCTTTGGTGGAGGGTTAGAGACAGCTAGTATATCTGAAATTCTGCTTAAGAGTTAATTAAAACAAACTTAAGGGTTCGTACCTGATAAGGAAGCTGACTTCAATGAATCTCTGCCTCATTATGTCTGCTAGCCTTATGAGATCCAGCGATCCTCCCAGGGGGCTGAAGATCTCTTAGGGACTGTCAAACCATTGTATATACCTCATTATGACAGAACCTCCTCCAATAACCAGTTCCGGGTGCTCTTCAAGGAACAAAATTGACCACCTGACTAAAATCAATGATTGTGGAAGACTGACACAATCTCCAGAAACAAAAACAAATAAAAGTTCCAAGAGAAGAAAAGGTTATTGGGATTATGGGAACGTAGTGGTGGATCCTTCACCCACTACTGCACTCGCTATCATGAAAGGTCCCAGAGTGTAGCAGTCCTCATAAAGAGTCTGGACACGATTGAAATAGAGTGAAGTGAACACAGATTTACTCCCCCAAAAGGTTGTGTCCATAATGCTCCACCACAATCTATTCTGCTTGAAGGTCATTAAAGTTGTTATAGTACTAACCTCATGTGTCTTGACCTTAAAAACTTGAGGCCAGTCTCACTGTAATGTGTATGAGCCTCTCTTATAAGAATCTGATGAAGAATGAAAGGATATTCTTGACATCAGTTAACGAGGGCTTCTTAATCGAGCACCAAAGAGCTTTCGACTTGCCTCGCAACTCTTTCATTCTGCCTGGGTAGAACTTCAGGGTTCTTACTGGACACTGGACTCTCTCCTACTCCTCGCCAACCATATCCGAAAAATTCGGAAACTCAAAAGCCTTGGGTCAAGGTTGAGAAAGGCGGTCATTCCTGGCGAGAAAGCCTAACTGCAATGAGGAGATAGCTTCGTTATCTCGAAAGCCAACGTTTTACTAAACGTATGAATTTACTGATTCTTTTAGTTGTCACAAGAATAACGAAAAAAAAAAAATAGTTTTCATCGTGAGGTCCTTAAAATGAAGAAGAATGCAAGTGCTAAAGCCTGTCACTCATAAGGAACTTCAGGATTGAGTCCAGAATCCAAGCTGGTGAATCCTGGTTGTTTGATGTTTCAAACAAGTTGAGAAGTTCCTGTAGGACTTTTTTAATCGAAAGGTCCAAGATACTGTGCCTGACAACAGTCGCTAACACATACCTGTATCCCTTGATGGAAGAAGATGAACAAATGAGCTTCCTTAGAAGGTAAAACAGGAAGTCAGCAATCTGAGTTGTAGAGATACTGGAGGAGAAAAGAGAGTTGACTCTGCACCATTCTCTAAAACCTCCCACTTGGATTGATAAATCCTGATGTAGAAGTCCTTATTGCTCTTGTAAAAGACTTGGCTGCCTCTTTCAAAAAAAACCTCTAGATCCTGTGAGTTTTCAAAAGGCTGAAGGTAGCTAGAAGAAGAGCTTGGAGACTTGAAAGGTAACTTTCCAAGAGAGGTTGTCTGAGTAAAACTACTCTTAATGGAAGACTTATAGGAGAGTCCACCGTCCATTCCAGTATCTCTGTGAACCATCCTCTTAAGGGCCAAAAGAAGGCCACTAGAGTCACCTGGTCCCTTCGTGTGACAGAAACTTTTGTGTCACCTTGTAAAGGAAATAGAACGATGGGAAACATACACATCCAGATTGGACCAGACTAACAGGAAAGCGTCTATGTGGACTGCTTCGAGATCTGGCACTGAAGAGCAGTAAGTTTCTAGTCTCTTTGTCTGCGAAGTCACGAATAGGACTATACAAGAACGACACCAAAGTCGCCATAGATTCTTGCAGATTTCTCGATGGAGTGTCCATTCTCCAGCTGAGACTGTTATGTCATAAGTTCTCTCTTTGAAAGAACCTTGTTAGAAGGAATACATTCTTCTCCTTAGTCCAGATGAGACGACTCCTCTCAGTCCTGTAAAGGGACCTCGAGTGCGTTCCGCCTTGCTTGGCAATGAAAGCCAATTCTGTGGTGTGATCGGTATAGACCTGCACCACTTTATTCCAAACTGACCCTTCAAAGCTTTTTGAGAGCCAACTGGACTGTCAACAGTTCCTTTGGGTGATGAGGAAGCTCTTCTGATCCTCTGTCCAAAGTCCCAAAGCTTCCAACTGTCTAGTGTTGCTCCCACCCCGCAGCCGAGGCGACGAGACACAGCACAAGGTCTAAGATCCTCTGTTCAAAAGGGGTGACCTTCCGGAAGTTTGACAGGATCGTATCACCACTGAAGGCAACTTCTTATGGCATCCGAAAAAAGATGCAAATCTACTCAAGACCTTCTCCTTGTCCCAAAATGATTGAGGTTGAAATAGAGAGAATAAAGATAACTCACATAAGGACCATAGCTTCTAGCTTCTGACTGGCCGGGAATCGAACCCTGGTCCAGGAAAACTAGGATGAACAGTGACATATCAATGGTCACAAAGAAAGATTCAGCCTTCCCAGGGAAAAAAAACCCTCCCAAAGAGGAGAGGTTTCCCAACATACTCATCCACTTCCTCGCAGAACACTTCTGTATCTTAAGAAAAGATTGCAGTTTCAAGACGGCTTGCTCCGTTCTAAGAGGGGACGTAAAAGCCCGAAAAAACTTGACTCTGAATCACCATCCTTAAATAAAGTATTTTTGGTGATGGTGTCAAAAGATCTAACGGAAGTGGTGACGTTGTGTTTATCAGGATACATCTTTTTAAGGTCCTGACTCCTGGCGTCAAGGAAACCCAGATCACCGCCTATGTCGCCGTTGTACTTAGGCTAGACGCTCGATAAAAAAATCTTTCGTGATCAAAGAGATCGGAACTAAGGCGTCCTTGATCTCGACATTCGATTCGACTAGTGTCATCACGAAGTCAGAGGTTCTCATGTTTAATGTCATGCCTCCTGCTAGATCTCCGACGTCGAGCGTCCTGAAAGACGTGGTGCCGAGCGTCCTGAAAGACGAGGCGCTGAGCGTCCTGTAAGACATGGCGCCGAGCTCCTGTAAGATGTGGCGTCGAGCGTCCTGTAAGACGTGGCGCCGAAAGTCCTGGAAGGTGTGGCGCCGAGCGTCCTGTAAGACGTGGCACCGAGAGGTTAACAGAGCAAGACGCTGAATGTCCAACAAGACGTGGTGCTAAGCGCCCTGGTGTCAGAAGAGACTCGTCTTGTTGACAGGAATACGCAATTCTTCTAATAGGTTCAAAGTTATCTGAAAATCCTTCATGAAGATCGTAAGAAAGAGCTCTGATAAGTCAATCGCCCAGATACAGGGAGGCTCTGATGTCTCTTGAGTTCAGTATTCTGCTACATTTAGCAAAAAATTAATTGCAAAGCCTGCCTCTTATACTCCTCTCTAGATCTGGGAGAGAGATCTATTGGAGCTAAAACTAAAGGAGGTTTCCCTATGAAAGGAAATTGTAATCCTCCTTCAGAAGATGTACTGACCAAAGGTCTGCTCCCCTCGTCTCCCAAGATTGCCAGAAGTTATGTAGTCTGGCTCTACTGCCTGAAGGTGAAAGCAGTCAGACTCTGCTTCGTCTTGTGACCAGGCTGACTTGAGACTTTAAATAGTTCATGATTTCGATGTCTCCATGGAGAACTTTGACTTCTGAACGAAGGCATTGAGAGCAGTTACATCCAGGACCGGATAAAAGCCTCCCTCTCCCAAAAGAGAGACATTTGATGTTGCAAAGTCTGTTTTGCAGAGAGGTCTTATCGGAGTAACTAACAAAGGAGGTTTCACTAGGAAAAAGATTTCGCATCCATCCTTTAGGAATAGCACAGACCTCAAAGTTATCCTGCCCCATTGCCTGGATTCCTTAAGAGACTCAGCAATCCACCCCGGGGGCTGTAAAAATCTCTGTGGGGTTGCCACAAGGTCCTCGACCTTAACGTGGCTAGACCTCCACCCTTGCTATCCTGGAATACCTGACAAGGAAGCTGGCTTCATAGGTTTATATGCCTCATTTACCTGCATTCCTTGAGAGACTCAGCAATCCACCCAGGGGGCTGTAACAGTCTCTGTGGGGTTGCCATAAGGTCCTCGACCTTAACGTGGCTAGACCTTCACCCTAAATGACATATCTGTTTTAGACGTTGTTATGACGTTACTGTTTTAAGAATGATTTATTGTTAAATTATTCTCATCATATATTTATCTCCTTATTTCCTTTCCTCACTGGGCTATTTTTTCCCTATTGGAGCCCTTGGTCTTAAAGCATCTTTCTTTTCCAACTAGGGTTGTAGCTTGGCTAGAGATAATAATAAAAATAATCTCAAACCCAGATACAAGATCTAGAGGCCAGGTTATTCAGAGGAAAAAAGAAAGCTGTCTTTCCTTGGTCCTTCTGAGACTCCAAGCAGTCTCCCTAGAGGCCAGGTTATTCAGAGGAAAAAAGAAATCTGTCTTCCTTGGTCCTTCTGAGACTCCAAGCAGTCTCCCATCATCCTTAAAGCTCCATTGATGACCACGTGTAAATTCAGAGGGTGGCGAACGTGGAGCAACAGGCATAAAATAATTTGGAAACTAATCATAAAAAATTTCATGAGTTTCTAAATCAACTGAAGGACGAAAGGAATAGTGATCTTTTCCTTCTGATAATCTCAAATTCAACAGGAGAAAAGTGATCACCAATGTCTTCCTCTGACAAAGATCTTGTAAGACGTGGCACCGAACGTCCTGAAAGACGAGGCGCCGAGCGTCCCGAAAGACGAGGCGCCGAGCGTCCCGGAAGACGAGGCGCCAATCGTCCCGAAAAACGAGGCGCCAATCGTCCCGAAAGACAAGGCGCCAATCGTCCTGAAAGACGTGGCGCCGATCGTCCTGAAAAACCTGGCGCCGAGCGTCCTGAAAGACGTGGCGCCGATCGTCCTGAAAGATGTGGCGCCGAGCTTCCTGAAAGACTTAGCGCTGAGCGTAAAATGATCTTCATTACGTCACTCGGCGCGTTCGGTTCATCAGAGGGTTCTCATGGCCGACTGACGCTCTGGGATAGAAACCGTGTCTATGTTGGTTCGTAAGCATTACTGTATAGTATTGCTATTATCATCAAATGTGATGCAATGCAAGACTCTAACAGCAATGTTAGTAGCTTAACATCCAACGCTCTTTGCTTTCCCATGGCAAGGACGAGCGTTCTTGGGAACGTCAACAGGAACGCTCGAGAGGACGTCTGCTCGTGAGCTAATGCCTCTCGTTTCCTTTGGCCGATCGACATTCCTTCTCCCAGGGGTTGGGGAGCTTGGAAGAGGTCTAAGGCTAGTAAAAAACGTCCACTGTGCTGAATAAATTCACTGCACTAATTTAGCACTGAAACTTGCACTTTTAAACTCTTACACAAAAGACCATAATTAGTCCTGCCCGTTGTGAGAGATCTTTCTCTACTGCCAAGGGCTTGAATGAGAATGCAAAATCGTTTCTAGTTCTTGCTATATAAAATTGTAACAAAATATTTATTATAAAATATTACATTGATATTTTCATTGTAAAATAAATGTTTGAACACACTTACCCAGCAGTTACATTTAACTACCGATAAAGATAAATGTTATACATACTCACCCGGTAGTTATATATAACTACCGGGAAAGTTACATGTTATATGATTCAAATGAACAGAAATAGGAATAATATATATACAGTGATACCTCGGTACTCGACCATAATCCGTTCGAGATCCGTGTTCGACCTCCGATTTGTTCGAGTACCGAATTTTTTTTCCCCATAAGAAATAATGGTATATATTCTATTCCGTTCCCAAGCACTCGAACAGGCCCAAAATATTAATAAAACGTGTACCTAAACAACAATAATTATCTAAATGTGTATGAAATTGGTCAGAAAATCCTATAAAACAATTTTAAACCATTTACTGTACTAAAATAAAACAATTTTAAACCATTTTCTGTACTGTAGTGAACATACCTTTGAGCAGTGGTTCGATGGCATACAGGGATGGATGTGGAGAGGATGGAAGGGGGAGGTTACTGCTTGGAAGGAGAGTCCCCTTCCATGATGTGGCGGGGTAGTTCTCCTTCAGGAGTTGTTTCTCTCTCCAATGAAAGGGTGGGCAGATCTATTTCAGGGGTTTCTTCTCTTCTTTGTCTCTTCTTTGGAGGAGAAACAGGCTTTGATGTAGCAGCTTTCTTTTCTTTTGTGAAAAACTGGTCTATTGTTAATTGTTTCTTCCTCCTCTGCAGTATTCTTCGAAAATGATACATGACACTATCATTAAACATATGCACTGCCCGGTTTGCTACTGCAATTTCTGGGTGGTATTTTTCAGCAAAAGCCTGCACATCTGCCCACTTGGAACAAATTTCATTGATGAGAGAACTTGGAACATCCTCCCTTACCTCATCCTCTTCTGAAGATTCCTGCTCCACAATCAGATCCTGCTGCTGTTGTTGTTGCAGGTGCAACAATTCCTCCACAGTCAACTCGGTAGAATGGCTTTCTACAAGCTCATCAATATCATCCTTGTCGACCTCAAGCCCCAAACTCCTGCCCATGACAACAATTTCCTCAACGACATCAGTGTCATCAGAAATTACAGGGGTAGCAGTGCTTGGACCCGCCTCTGGTTGGAAACCTTCAAACTCCCTCTCTGTGACACATGATGGCCACAGCTTACGCCAGGCAGAGTTCAATGTCCTATAGGTCACACCTCGCCAAGCTTGGTCAATCATGTTAACAGAGTTGAGGATGCTGAAGTGTTCCTTCCAGAATTCCTTTAGGGTCAACTTCGTGTCACTGGTCACTTCAAAACACTTTCTGAAAAGGGCCTTGGTATAGAGTTTTTTGAAGTTTGAAATGACCTGTTGGTCCATGGGCTGGAGTATGGGAGTAGTATTGGGGGGCAAGAATTTGATTTTGATAAAGCTGTATTCTTCTTTCAAGTCATCCTCGAGACCTGGAGGATGTGCAGGAGCATTGTCCATAACCAGAAGACATTTCATTGGCAAGCTCTTTTCAATGAGGTAAGCCTTAACCTGGGGGGCAAACACTTCGTTTATCCACTCAGTAAAGAATTGTCTTGTGACCCAAGATTTAGTGTTCGAGCGCCACATAACTGGTAGTGCACTTTTACAAATATTATTTCGTTTGAACACCCGGGGGTTGTCCGAGTGGTACACTAACAAGGGTTTGATCTTGCAATCGCCACTTGCATTTGCACACAGCAACAATGTTAGCCTATCTTTCATTGGCTTGTGACCTGGCATCTTCGTCTCGTCCTTGGTAATGTACGTATTGGCTGGCATTTTCTTCCAAAATAACCCAGTCTCATCACAATTAAAGACTTGTTGTGCGATCAAATTTTGTTCATTTATGTACCGATCGAATTCCCCCACGTATTTATCGGCTGCAATTTGATCCGAACTAGCTGCCTCCCCATGCCTAGTAACACGATGAATACCTGTTCTATTACGAAACTTTTCAAACCAACCCCTGCTCGCTTTAAATGTAAATGAATCACTTTCACTGGTACTCGGACTTTTCTTCACTAATTCTTCATAGATATGCAACGCTTTTTCACAAATGAACGCTTCACTAACACTTTCCCCGGCCAACTGTTTTTCTTTAATAAATATTAAAAGCAACTTTTCCATCTCCTCAATCACTTGTGGCCTTTGCTTAGTTACCGCCGTAACTCCCGTTGCAACATTCGCCTTCTTAATCATTTCTTTATGCTTTAAAAACGTAGAAATGGTCGACTTCGCCATTCCGTATTCTACCGCTAAATCGGACACTCGTACACCATTCTCATATTTCGCTATAATTTCCTTCTTCAACTCGATCGTTGTTCGCACTGTTTTCCTCTTCTCCTTCCCCTTAACACTCATTACTTTCTTGGGACTCATTATGAAAGCTAAAAAAGCAATTAAAAGCACTGAAAATCACTAAATCACAACGAATGCTGATCGCGCGTTGTCTGAGTGACGCTCTCGAGAGAACTGATGCTTCCCGAACAAGCGAGAGTGGCCGAGATGGCGCGATCATCACAAAGCCCATGCGGTCGTCACGTGTTCGGCTGGTCGAGTACCGAATTTTTGGTCGAGCACCGCAGCAAAAATTTCTCGAAAATTTTGGTCGAACTCCGAATTGTTCGAGTATAGAGTCGTTCGACTACCGAGGTATCACTGTATATATATATATATATATATATATATATATATGAATATATATATATGAATATATGAATATATATGAATATATATAAATATATATATATATATATATATATTATATATATATATATATATAAATATATATAAATATATATAAATATACTGTATATAAATATATATATATATATATATATATATACATATATATAAATATATACATATATATATTTATATATATATATATATATATATATATATATATATATATATATATATATATATATACATATATATTTATATATATACATATATATATATATATATATATATATATATATATATATATATATATATATATATATATACATATATATATATATATATATACATATATATATATATATACATATATATATATATATATATATATATATATATATATATATATATATATGTAAACAAACCCTTAATTTTTAAAGGTTCCCAAAAATAGTGATTTGTTATGATTAAAATGAACAGATATTGCAATAACGTATATATGTATATATATATATATATATATATATATATATATATATATATATATATATATATATGTAAACAACCCTTAATCTTAAGGGTTTCCAAAAATAGTGGATTGCTACACTTAAAATTGGAACATATATGTGAATATACGAATAATACTAGAATCCCAACATCAAAAGAAAATAAACAACGATATCAAGAATTGCTGGGACTGCATCGTATTTTCATGAGAACTACGCAGCGAAAATTAACAATACGCTAGTTCTATTTAATCTTTGAAAATAGAGCGATGATTTAAAGAACGAATACTAAAAAGACAAATATTTTCTTAAAAAATTAATATGATATTTTCATATTAAAATAAATTTTTGAATATACTTACCCGGTGGATATATATATAGCAAACGTCTCTGACGGTCCGGCAGCCGATTCAAAACTCGCGGGCGATCGAGGTGTTGGGTTGCTGACTGTACACTAGCGCCACCACTCGCCAGGATACCATCACTATTCCAAAGCTCTCCAGGTCTTCTCTGCCCGTAGGGTCTCTAGAGGGGCAGAAGGGGTGGCATTAAATTACAGTATATATATCCACCGGGTAAGTATATTAAAAAATTTATTTTAATATGAAAATATCATTTTTATATTTAACTTAGCCGGTGGATATATATATAGCTGATTCACACCCTTGGTGGAGGGTAAGAGACCAGCAGTATACATCATAGGAATATAGCTCAAGAGTTTTGATATAAAACAAACTTAAGGATAGTACCTGATAAGGAAGCTGACTTTTATGATACTTTGCCTCATTAGTCCGCTATCCTTATGAAGCCCAGCGATCCACTCAGGGGACTTTAAGACCTCCACCAATACCCTTGATCTGGGCGCTCTCAAGAAACAAGCTTGACCACCCGCTAAAATCAAATGATTGCGGAAGACTGTCCCAGTCTCCACATACAACCAAAAAGATAATAGTTTCAAGAGAAGAAAAAAGGTACAGTATTAGGATAAGGGGAATGTAGTGGTTGAACCTTCACCCACTACTGCACCCTCTGCTACGAATGGTCCCAAAGTGTAGCAATCCTCGTAAAGAGTCTGGACATTCTTTAAATAATGTGAAGCGAACACAGATTTACTCTTCCAGTAGGTTGCGTCCATAATGCTTCGTAAGGAATGATTTTACTTAAAAGCCATTGACGTTGCCACAGCTCTGACTTCATGAGTCTTTACTTTCAATAATCGAAGGTCAGTCTCACTGCAGTGAGCATGAGCCTCTCTAATGAAGAGCCTGAAAAAATACAATAAGGCATTCTTAAACATTGGCAAGAAGGGCTTCTTGAGCGAACACCATAAAGACTCAGATTCACCTCGTAAATTTTTGGTTCTGTCAATGTAAAATTTAAGTGTTCTCACAGGTCATAGGACTCACTCTATCTTGTTACCAACCACATCTGACAGGTTGGAGATCTCAAAAGATTTAGGCCATGGATGGGAAGGACGCTCATTCTTGGCTAAGAAACCAAGCTGCAAAGAGCATACTGCCTTACCAGTACAGAAGCTGACGTTCTTACTGAAGGCATGAACCTCACTAACTCTTTTTGCAACAGCAAGACTCACTAAGAAAAGTGTCTTCAGAGTAAGATCTTTAAAAGAAGTTAAGTGCAAAGGTTCAAAATTTCTCAGACATCAGAAATTTAAGGACAACATCCAGGTTCCAAGCTAGCGTCATTACCCCATACTTCTTGGAAGTCTCGAAAGACTTCAGAAGGTCTTGAAGGACTTTATTGCTCGAGAGGTCTAGGTTTCTGTGTCTGAATACTGCAGCTAAAATGCTCCTGTAACCTTTAATGGTAGAGGCAGAAAAGTTACGTACATTCCTAAGGTGTAGCAGGAAGTCAGCGATTTGAGCTATAGAGGTATAGGACGAGGAAAAGGAGCTGGCCTTACACCAATCTCGAAATACCTCTCATATAGACTGGTAGAACCTGATGATAGAGGATCTCCTTGCTCTGGTAATTGCTCTAGCTGCCTCCTTCAAAAAACCCTCGAGCCCTAGGGAGTCTTTGATAGTCTGAAGGCAGTTAGATGAAGCGTGTGGAGGCTTTGATGGAACCTCTTCATTGAGAAGATCCAATCGCCTAGGCAGGCTTCTTGGAAAGTCCACCATTCACTGATGAACCTCGGTGAACCATTCTCTTGATGGTCAGAGGGGAGAAACCAACATCAACGTGGTCCTTACGTGGGAGGCGAACTTCTGTAGGACTTTGTAAATGATCCTGAATGGGGGAAACACATACACCTCCAGGTGAGACCAGTCCAGTAAGAACGCATCGATGTGGACTGCCTTTGGATATGGAACTGGAGAGCAGTAAGAAGGAAGCCTCTTCGTTATTGAGGTTGCGAACAGTTCTATGGACGGACGTCCCATATCCGCCATAGTTTCTCGTACACCTCCTGATGAAGAGTCCATTCCGTGGGAATGACTTGGCTTCTTCTGCTTAGGCAGTTTGCCATCACGTTCCTTTCTCCCTGAATAAACATTGTAAGTAAGGTGGTTTCTTTCCTTCGTCCAAACTAGGAGATCCTTTGCAGTTAAGTAAAGGGACTGTGAGTAGGTCCCGCCTTGCTTAGCGATGTAGTCTAACGCTGTTGTGTTGTTTGCGGTCACCTCCACCACTTTGTTTCGAATCAGTCTTTGAAACTTTGCAGGGCCAAAAGAACTGCTAGAATCTCCTTCTGGTTGATATGAAGCTTTACGTGGTCTTTGGTCCAAAGGCCCGAGCACTCTAAACTGTCTAGTGTTGCTCCCCACCCCGCGTCCGAAGCGTCTGAGAACAACACACAGTTTGTGTTCTTGTGGGCAAGCGAGAGGCCTTCCTGAAGTCTGAGATTGACATCCCACCATTTCAGGCAAGTCATGATCGCTTCAGGAAGTGGAATGGACACTTCTTCTAAGCCCTTCTCCCTGTCCCAATGGTGGTAGAGGTGAAAATGGAGAGGGCCAAAATTGAGTCTTCCTAGGGAGACAAACTGCTCCAGAGACGAGTGTGTTCCCAGTGGACTCATCCACATCCTTACAGAGCAACTGTTCCTTTTTCGATAAAGATGAATCTTTAAGAAAGCTTGCTCGAGTGTTGATGGTGATGGAAAAGCCCGAAAAACTAGACTTCGTATCTCCATCCTCAAATAGAGAATAGTTTGAGATGGGGTCATTGAGACTTCTCCTTGATACTAGAAGACCTAAGTCCTTCGCTAGGGTCAAGGTCCATCTGAGGTCCTTCAGACAGCGAATGAAGGATGACGCCCTGAGTAGCCAGTCGTCTAAGTAAAAGGAGGCTCTGACACCTGTCGAGTGCAGGAAGCTCGCCACGTTCTGCATGAGCTTCGTGAACACAAGAGGAGCAGTGCTGAGACTGAAGCACAGAGCTCGAAATTGGAACACTTCCTTCCCATACACGATCCTTAGATAAAATTGGAAGGTTGGAAGGATAGGGATATGGAAGTAAGCGTCCTGGAGATCGAGTGAGGCCATCCAATCGCTTTCCATTACTGCTGCAAGCACAGACTTGGAAGATTCCTAAGTGAACTTTATTTTCAGGATAAACACATTGAGCGTGCTCACGTCCAGCACTGGTCTCCAACTTCCCGAGTTCTTTGGAACTAGGCAGAGGAGGTTGTAAAAGCTTAAAGACTGAAGGTTTAGAAAACTTCACCATAATTCCCTTCTCTAACAAGAGAGACACCTGTAGGTACAAAGCTTGTCTTCTTGCTTCCTCTCGGTATCTGGGAGAGATCTGTCGGCATTTGGACAAGAAGAGGTTTCTTTACAAAAGGTATAATGTACCCTTCCTTCAAAAAGAGGACAGATCATTGGTCTGCTCCTGTTCCTTCCTAAGCCTGCCAGAAGATCTTCAATCCGACTGGAGGGAAGGCAAAGATTGACTTGCTAAGACTTCTTATAGTCTTCAACCATTCTCTCAGCAAACGTAAAACTCTCTTAGAATATCAAGAGAGAACGAATTAAGTAAAAAAGGGAGCTGTAGCAGCCAACCATAAATTGAATTCTGAAGGAGGCGAGCGTGGAGCAGCAGGAACAAAATGCGAAGGAAAAACTTCCTTAAAAACAGTCATGATCTTCTTAAGATATAAATATTGTTAGGCAGATCTAGGTTCCTCTACCTCAGACAAGATACCCAAAGGTACAGCTGGA
This sequence comes from Palaemon carinicauda, assembly GCF_036898095.1. Taxonomy (NCBI): domain Eukaryota; kingdom Metazoa; phylum Arthropoda; class Malacostraca; order Decapoda; family Palaemonidae; genus Palaemon; species Palaemon carinicauda. The sequence goes on along the minus strand of NC_090746.1, from coordinate 66,063,057 downwards.
AAGGAGAAATATCCTCTTCCTCCTCAGAATAAACTTCATCCGGAAGTCTATGTCTCTACTTGGTTGAGAGCCATTAAGAAGTCGCGATGGAAAAGCTTGGCAACTAGCAACAACCTGTCGATGAAAAACGGGTAGAGGTTGAAGGACGACGTCACGTCGGGACTGCATCGACTGACATCGACGTCACGTCGTGACTGCGGTGTCTCAAGTTCGACGTCATGTCGTGACTTCGGTGTCTGATGTTCAACGTCACATCGTGACTGCAGTGACTGCAGCTCAAAGTCACGGTTGGACTAAAAGGACTGACGTACGACGTCACGTCGAGATTTACGATTAGTATCTCACTTGACAGCAAGGTTAATACTAGGGCTCACGTCAGCGTGACTTAAAGCCTCACGCTTAGATTATTGATGAACTGAGTCACGCTTAGCGGAACCGTGATGCTCCGCAAGTAAGGGTTCCTGTCGAACAGGAGCAGGACCGTAGGCCTGCATTCAGGTGGACAGCTTAGACTGCATATCCTGCAAAACACTAAAGTTAGGATCTTGAACAGAAGGATCAGACCGTGACGTCGGGAACGTCAGCACTAATAATGGGAGTAGCAGCACTCGTCACGTCTGGAACGACCAGATAAAACAACGGCACCGTGACTCTTTGCAGGGGCCTCCGGAGGCACAAAATCTGACATTAAAAATGACAAATTTGAAGATAATTTTTATTTTTCCTAACCATACAAACCTTAGCTATTTACATTGAGTTTACCTTTTAGCGCAGCTGAAATGGCGAGCCATTAGAATTTAACGAGGGTGTATTACCCCAGCGCTAGTTAGCGGGGGGGGGGGGGAAGGGTAGCTAGCTAACCCCCCCCCACACAGGTGAATGCTCACTTTCACTTAGAGGTAGGACTTGTCTTGGGGGACAGGGCTGGCGGGCAAATATGTGTAAATAGCTAAGGTTTGTATGGTTAGGAAAAATACAAATTATCTTCGAATTTGTCATTTGTTCCGTAACCGAAATACAAACCACGCTATTTACAGAGGGTGACTTACCCCTTAGGTAGGGTGGAAAGTCCCCAGCCATACTGGCTTTGGCTTTACCCGGGGACTCAGAATCCGAGTGAGTCGCACTCGAGAAAAGGAATCCCTGCACCTCACAAGTTCCTTGCTCCACAAGGAACCATGTGGCCTACGTAATCTTGTGTGTGAAGGAAGAAGTGTGACCCGTCCTAGGCAGTTGACCTGGAGTTCCAGAAGGAACTCTGGGTTAGGACGTTCCCAATACCACCTCGTCAGGGTATGGGGGACGCGACAGTATTGACTCAATACTCGGAACACAAGGAAGCATGGTTTACCTGCAGAGGTTCGAGGTCAGCTATGCAGAGACCAGGATGCTGCTTCCCCGTAGAGGGGATGATGAAGAAAGAAATAAGGGCCAGACATACTTCTTTCGTTCATGCAGACTAAAACCTGATAACAATGCCCTCAACCTTCTGCTACCTGTCCAAAAAGGAGCCTGAGGTTAGACCAGCTGTTGTGTAGCCACCACAGAGGGATAGAAAACGTATCGAAACTCCTATGGGTCATCTGTTACAGAACGGAGACTCGAAACCTGGAAAGAGTCGAACCGAGGGTTCGGCCCTCCCGGATTCTGAGTCTTGGCAACAAACTCAGGGACGAACCTGAACGTTACCTCCCCCCATCCCCTTGAATGGGCGATGTCGTATGAGAGACCATGTAGTTCGCTGACTCGCTTGGCCGAGGACAAAGCTAGCAGGAACACCGTCTTCCAAGTAAGGTGGCGATATGAAGCCTGGCGTAGTGAGGTCTCTTTAGAGACCTGAGAACTCGAACCACGTTCCAAGGAGGAGGTCTCACTTCCGACTGAGGGCAGGTAAGTTCATAACTTCATATGAGAAGAGAAAGTTCCAGCGAAGAAGAAATGTCCATTCCTTTGAGCCTGAAGGCAAGACTTAAGGCTGAGCGATAGCCTTTCACTGCCGAGACTGAAAGGCGCATTTCCTCCCGCAAATACACGAGGAACTCCGCTATTGCTGGAATAGTGGCATCGAGTGGAGAGATACCCCTTCCACGACACCAACCACAGAAAACTCGCCACTTCGCCTGGTAGACCCCTGCGGACGACTTGCGCAGGTTTCCAGATATCCTGTTCGCAACTTGTTGCGAAAATCCTCTCTCTTTGAGGAGATGCTGGATAGTCTCCAGGCGTGAAGTCGAAGCGAAGCTACGGCTTTGTGGAAGATGTTGGAATGTGGTTGTTTCAGTAGCTCGTGACGTGGAGGGAGTTTTCTCGGAGGCTCCGTAAGGAGTTGCAGAAGGTCCGGGAACCACTCTGCATGATGCCATAGCGGAGCTATGAGGGTCATTGATAGATTGACCGATATTCTGGTCTTGTTGAGTACTCTCCTCATCAGACAGAACGGGGGAAAGGCGTACACATCGATGTTGTCCCACCGTTGTTGGAAGGCATCTTGCCAGAGAGCCTTGGGATCCAGGACTGGGGAGCAGTACAGCAGGAGCTTAAAGTTCAGCGCTGTAGCGAACAGATCCACAGTTGGGGAACCCCACAAAGTCAGGACTTTGTTGGCTACTTGAGGATCCAAAGACCACTCGGTACTCACTATCTGCGTCGCTCTGTTCAGAGTGTCGGCGAGCACATTCCTTTTGCCCGGAATGAAGCGAGCCGCTAGTGTGATCGAGTGGACTTCGGACCATCTCAGTATCTCTACTGCAAGATGGGATAGCTGTTCTGAAAAGGTACCTCCCTGCTTGTTGATATAAGCCACCACTGTGGTGTTGTCGCTCATCACTACCTCAGAGTGGCCCGCCAGGAGTTGGTGGAACTTCTGAAGTGCCAGGAACACGGCCTTCATTTCTAGCAGGTTTATGTGAAGGTACTTTTATGATTCTGACCACAGGCCTGAGGTCCTGTGGTTCAGAACGTGGGCCCCCCACCCTTTCTTTGATGCGTCCGAAAACAACATCAAGTCTGGGGGGAGGACGAGAAGATCCACTCCCTTTCGTAGGTTCTTGTCTGCCACCCACCACTGGAGGTCCGTCCGTTCCGGCTGTCCCATAGAGATCAGGGTGTCCGGGGAATCGTGTCCTTGATTCCACCGGGACTTGAGTCGCCACTGGATAGATCTCATTCTGAGGCGACTGTTGGGAACCAGACGGGCCAAGGAGGAGAGATGGCCGAGGAGACGTAACCACGTTTGGGCTGGAAGTTCTTCTCGTGTGAGGAAAGGTGTCGCGATCTTCCTCAGCCTTGCTATCCTGTCGTCTGAAGGGAAGGCTTTGTGGAGATTGGTGTCTATGACCATGCCTAGATATACCAGTCTCTGAGAGGGCTGCAGAGAGGACTTCTCGAGGTTTACCATGATCCCTAGATCTTGGCAAAGCTCGAGAAGCTTGTCTCGGTGGCGAAGAAGGGTTGTCTTCGAGTCTGCTAGGATCAGCCAGTCGTCCAAATAATGGAGGAGACGGATGTCGATCCTGTGAGCCCATGATGAAATCAGGGTGAACACTTGAGGTGCTGTGGAGAGACCGAAGCACAGCACCTTGAACTGGTAGATCTTGTTGTCTAGGCAAAATCTCAAGTACTGCCTTGAAGACGGGTGGACTGGGATCTGGAAGTACGCGTCCTTCAGGTCCAGTGTACACATGATATCTTGTGGTCTCACTGCAAGCCTGACCGTGTCTGCCGTCTCCATACTGAACGGAGTCTCTTTGACAAACCCGTTCAGTGTCGAGAGGTCGATGACTGGTCTCCAGCCTCCAGACGCCTTTCTCGCAAGAAAGAGTCGACTATAGAAGCCTGGGGACCCGTCCACAACCTCTTGGAGAGCGTCCTTCTTCAACATGGTCTGGACTTCTGCCCGGAGGGCCTGTCCCTTTACCGATCCCATGGTAAGGGAGCTCAATGACACTGAATTCGCTGTCAGGGGAGGTAGACATGAGATGAACGGGGCGCGATAACCCTGACCGACTACGGAAATCGTCCAGGTATCTGCCCCGAGTTACTGCCACCTTGTCGCGCAACTTTGTAGGCATCCCCCCACTGGTGGACATGCAGGGGGACTGCCAATCCTAGTGTTTACGGCCTTGGCCGTTCCCTCTAGGATTTTTACCTCCTCCCCTTGAGGACTTCTTGCCCCTTCTGCCCTTGACAGGAAAGGGCTTAGACACCTTCTGCTTCGCTGTCGTTGTCTTCTTAGTGTCCTTAGCTGGACGTGGCTGCTGGGCTGCTAGAGGTTTGAAAGGCCTCGATGTCAGGGCCTTGTGAATGAGGGAGTCCTGATTGGACTTCCTCCACCTCTCAGCGGCTAGCTCCACGTCCTTTGGCTCAAACAAGCTCTTACCGAGAACGGATGGGTGTCTGAGCCTGCTAACATCAGAACTGGGGACCTCCTGGTGAAACCTCTCAGCCACTGCGTCCCGACGCTTGAGAATCGTGTTGGCCCACAAGCTCGAGACTTGGTGGGCCAGAAACTCAATGGTACGCGTGCCTGAGAGTAAGAATGTCTCCAGTGCCTTCCTGGTACTTTCTTTGGACAGATCCTCAAAACGTACCAGGATGCCCAGAGATCCCAGCCAGATGTCAAGCCACGAAGTTGCCTGCATGGCACACTTCGCAACCTTCTCCTGGCTTAGGATCTCAGTTGCAGAATAGGACACTTGCCGGTTGGAGAGTCTCTCAAGAGGGACTCCCCCTGTGAGTTCTTCCATAGAATGGTGTACTGGAAGACCCAAACAAGTCTCCTCCAGGATCTCAAAATACCTCCTCTGATGTACTCGAGGAGGAGGGAGGAGCTTGTTACCGGCTCTGGATCTATTGGAGGAGGCAAGCTGAGAGAGCTGGCCCTAGACCTTGTCTCTGGCACTCTTCATCCCCTGTGACCAGGGCAAAGCTGCACTGGCCCTAGAGGGTTTCTGGGTGCCGTAGATTCGGTCCAGAACCGTATTCTTTCCCTCACGAGGAGGAATCTCTGGGTCTGGGATCCCATTGAGGTTCCTCATGAGGGTCAGGACTTGCCAGAACGCATGTTCTGACTCCTAGTGCTCTCCTCCTGACGGACTAGCAGCGAAGTCTCCCGTTGGCAATAGGGGCGCCGATCGCGCTGGTGATCGCGTGTTGAGCCCTGTTCTGGGTCACGCGTGAAGGAATCGTGCGCAGCAGGATATTCGCGCACGCGCGTGGACGTGCGAGGCTGAGAGCGTGGGCGCGCGTAGGAGATTGCGAGGGCGTGTGGCGCACAGGAGCTGGCTTACAAGGCGGGGTTGAAGGCTGGATGCAAGGGCGCGCAGTAGATTGATGTGCTACTGATGGGCGCGACTGCGCAGCAGTACGCTGGCGCGTGTCTGTCACGACAGGGCGTGGGCGTGATTGCGCAGCCTGGTGATAGCGCGAGGGCGAGTTTGCGCGCAGGCGAGCGGTGCGAAGGTTGCGCAGTTGCCTTAGGCAATCTCGAGATAGCCGGGCGAACAGGATGCGCAGGTGCCTTGGGCGATCGTGAGATAGCTGGGCAGGCATCAGGATGTGGGCGCACAGGTGTGCGCTGTTGCGATGGGCGTGCAGCAGGTACTGAACGAGTGGGTGTGCGCTGTTTGGTTGGGCGCGCATCGCACGCAACTGGAACTGGGCGTGCAGCTGGAACCTCGCATGACACTGGAACATTGCGCGCAGTTGGTCTATTGCGCGCAGCTAGAAGTGAGTCCAGGGGAACCTGTGAGCGCCCGTGCGCTAGCTTAGGAACCTCCTGGACTGTGCGCTGAGATGTAGAAGCGCGCTCGCGCGTTGGCGAGCGCGTGTGCGCTATGACAGGAACTGCGCGAGGTTGGCGCGCATCACTCTTGGTAGTATAAGAGTGCTGGGGGTTTAGAGGCACCTGCGAGGGCCTGTGCGCTAACTTAGGTGCCTCTTGGACAGCTCGTTGATCAGGAACTGCCGGGCGCTTGTGCGCAGGCGAGCGCGTGTGCGCAGGTGGGCGCGGGCGCGCTAACTCAGATACTGCTGATGGGCGCGGGCGCGCTGAAGCTTGTGGGCGCGCAGGGGAACCCTGGCGCGTAACTGGAACATTTGCTTACACGCACGCAGGTGAGCACAGTGGCGCTAAATCAGAATCAGCAGCAACAGCAGAAGGGCGCGCAGATATAACCTGGCGCGCAAGGGTTAGACCTATCACACCGTTGGCCCCTACAGCGAGGACATAAGGAGTGAGGATCGGTGTCCGAGGCCTACATAAAGGTACCACAAGGGCGGCCGGGCAGTCCAGGGCACGTACGCATATTAAAAGAATAGAGGCCAACTTCAAACACACTCTGAAAGAAAAAGCAGAACAGATTATGGCAGTCAAAACAAAGGAGAGCGCAGACACGTCTGTCGTCTCTCCGAGCCAAACGTAAAGAAAGCATTCACTGTGTGTGTGAGGGGGGAGGGGTAGCAAGCTACCCCTCCCTACCCCCTGCTAACTAGCGGTGGGGTAGTAAACAGTCGTTAAAATTCTTATGGCTCGTCATTCAGCTACGCCGAAGTAATTACCCTATGTAAATAGCGTGGTTTGTATTTCAGTTACGGAACAAATCCCTTTTAGACTTCTTCTTACGGCGCCGGGCAAACCTCTCCCACTGGGAGGTAGACCACTCCCTACACTCGATACATACGTTACTGCTATCACACCGTTGGCCCCTACAGTGAGGACATAAGGAGTGGGGATCAGTGTCGATGGCCGACATAAAGGTCCCACAAGGGCGGCCAGGTAATCCAGGACACGTACGCATATTAGAATAATAGAGGCCAACTTCAAACACACTCTGTAGAAAAGAAAAAGCAAAAACAGATTAATGGTAGTCAAAAGAGAGGGAGAGAGCAGACACGTCTGATCACCTCCCGAGCCAAGAGCAAAGTGAAGCACGCACTAGTGTGTGTGAGGGGGGGGGTAGCAAGCTACCCCTCCCTAACCCCCGCTAACTAGCGGTGGGGTAGTAAACCCTCGTTAAAATTGTTATGGCTCATCATTCACCTACGCCGAAGTAATTACCCTATGTAAATAGCGTTGGTTTGTATTTCGGTTACGGAACAAACCCTCGTTAAAATTCTTATGGCTCGTCATTCAGCTACGCCGAAGTAATTACCCTTTGTAAATAGCGTGGTTTGTATTTCAGTTACGGAACAAATATAAAAAACGAAGTGTTAAGAAATCAACTGATATACAGTTGTCACCATTAAGAAAAATGTTTACAGTATTATTACTGGGAAAAATAAAAATAGTTTTGTTTTTCCTACCCCAGGCTAAATTAAAAAATCGGGATCCTAGCTTGAACGCAAAGAGGGCATGGGTGCTGACCAGGTTTATATGTAAGGTCTGTCGGAAATTGAGACAGTACGACGACCTGTCGTTTACCTCCGCTGCTCACGAGTGAACTTTAAAACTTCTAGCCTAGCGAGTAATGAAGGTATTTTACGTGCTTATGAAAATTGCTCTGGTCACTATCATTATTGAGCAGTCAACAGAATTCTATGGTCAAAGGACAGTACGTACAATACAAAAAACACTTTTGAATTATGGTTTGGTTGTAAACCTTATCATAACTAGATAAAACCTGAAGCCGTAGGTTACGAAAGAGTGTTACGTCAAACCTATGGACTTTGTAATAGCGAATTATCCAACATCGGTCCATATCAGGAATATTGTACTCTCATTGGAAATTATTCTTCAAGTAAAACTAATGAATAGTTGCCATGCTAACAGGCCACTACTTTCATTGTAAGGCTAGTGAAGGCTACTTGGGCCCCAACTTTTGATGTCAACTCGTAGAATACAAAATCCTATCATTACCACTGATAAAATTCCCTGCCCTTATATTCATCAAACTTCCTTATTTGTCAAATCGATTTTCTTTATGAAGGAAATGTTGGGAGGTATGCATGATGACGGACAACTATATGTATGATGTTGCCCCCATAACTTATTTTCCAACCTCTCGCAAATTTGTATAGAATAAACACTGTCCAAAACATTCCCAATACATAGATATATATTCATTTTGAAAACCATTAAATTTGCAATGAAATTTATAAGTCGAATGAGCTCTGTATCCTGACAAAATTCAAACAGGGTAATGGGAGAATCAAGCATGGATTGGAGATGCTCATTCTTAGCCCAGAAACACAAAGATGGCAATGAATCAGTGCAAGAGCGATAAAACTTGTGAATTGTTTTAGAATTTGAATAATTCAAAAATTTTAAAGGACTATGATTTATACCGAGAGTAAGGACTTTACATCTTATTTGCATGAGATGGGCTCATGGGAGATTACTCCGGCGTTTGTTCAAAATGTTGTGTTGGTAAAGTGCATTATAACTACTGTACAGTAAAAGGGAAAATCAACGCACAATGGCAAACCCATATTTTTTGGCAGTATTCTAATAGTTTTAGCCGTACGAAGATTGCCCCTAAAAGTGGAAGGTATTTACATGATCCAAACTATTATTTAAGCTCGCTGTGCATATAGTGTACCTCAGAACATGCTCAGCCCCTTCTACAAAGATTTTGCATCACATATGCTTGTGGACTGGTACAACTTCCGCCGGGACGTGTGTGAGAGTGTGTGTGGATATCTTAACAATCTACATCAAGATTAGTTGACCAGGAGATATCGATAGACAAGAGTAAGTTCGGAAAACGGAAATACAATCTGGTAGCCAGGTCGATAGCAAACAGGTATTCGTCAGGATTGAACGGGAAACACGTGAGGCTTTTTTCAGGGTTGTCGAGGATTGTTTGGAGAAGTCATTGAGGAGCCTCTGTAGTTTATGGGGACATGCCTTGGACCGGCCGAAAATCGAGTAAAAAATTTCCAAAATCGGCTCTTTTTCAAGGGAATGGTCACAGAATGAAATATTAAATTCACTAAATTTGTAAATGCTTGTCTCAACAATCTACATACTTGGACCACTCTGCGCATGAAAGTCGGAAACGCGCAAGAAAAATGGACAACTTACCAAAAATTCCCCTCCTAACCTGACCTACAAGCCGTGTCCTTACCTTCCTCGTCACCTAACCGGGCGGGGGGGCTAACGGCCCCCTGCGACCCCCCAACCACTGTCGCTAACATACAAACCCCACAAACCCAACCTAACCGAACCTAGTAGTTCCCAGGTCACAACCCCTAGCCGGAGGCAAGGCCCCCGGACCCCCTTCGTAAGTCTCTCTCCTACACAAAAAAAGCTATGCGCAGCACTCTAAATTATATCTTTACCACATTGTAATAATAAAAAAGTTACTCAGGATTACCTTAATATTTTTAGTTTCTGAAGTCTAAATCCTCGGGTTCTTGCGCCTTCACAGGGACCCCTAAAGTCACCTAAGAGCCCTTTTTGAAATAAAAAATTAAAAAATTACGGGGTAACTCGAGTAAAGTCCTGTAGGTCTAAAAACCTTATTGTCTTCAAAGCATCAAGCTGATCTATATGAGTAATAAACTCAACACCATCGCTCAAAGAGAAACTATACGGAACACGTCCGTCCATTACGGCGTTTAGCGTTGGAAAGGGTCGACCTCGTGTGTAGGTCAATCTCGGGTCGAGGGGGGATTTAAAATTTTGAAATCACGCGGCCAGCAAAAGTAGGACTACAAGCGCACGGAAACGAAGGGTTAGTTTGGGTGGTTTGTTTGACACTGGCTTTATCTACCGAAACATCTTAACTAGATGTTGGCTAACCTAACCTTTGGTTGTATATATAACAAATTAGTATTCGGCATAATTTTAGGACGTGTCCCAATGAACTAACAATCTTAACAAGGGGTTAAAAATGAAGATTGTTGGGATTAGCGAAAACATAAGTCCGAACATCGATAACTGTTCAAGCTTTCGCCACCAACTGATAGGCGAACAGAGCGCCGCCCAACGGGTGTATTATAGTCAGGCAGGAAACAATGCTTGGGGGAAATTTTACGATCGAGTAACTTGGCCGTGGCTTCAGCGGACAACGCGTTGTAAAGACCTTTCCCGAACCTAACAATTCATAATAATTATCATAGTAGTATCAAATGTCGCTATAAATGATGTGTCCCAACTAATTACAAACTTAACCGAGGGGTAAAAATATATATTGATGGGTCAGTATTAAATTTTAAAAACCAACGATTCTTAGCCTGGGATGACACGAGCTCTATCTATCGGGAAAGTTGGAAACTAAGCAGGAGCTACCCGTGACTTGCGTTCGGACCGCGCTGAACTTAGAAAAGATTGCCGTGGTAAAGGTAAATTATATTATTCAAAATGATAAAATAACATCATATTATGGTATATTGGATCATAGTAAAGAACATCTTCCCCATAAGTAAAAACGATTTGGCTTGTTAAAGAAAGATATCGCCCTGTCCCTAAAAACTACATTCACCACGTCGTGGAGATCGTATTACAAAACTCATGTCTGTTGTTCTGCAAAACCTCTACACAAGAATACCACCTAACCTAACCCACAAGACATTTCCTCACATACTTACCTAACAGAGCTTAACATCCACCGCGACCACCCTTAGACTTCCGTATTCTTAGCTTACCCTGTGTTTGATCCGTAACTTGCTTCCCTCCTAGCAAGATAACACAATTATTATGTCAAAAAAATTTATTTTACAGGTTTACACTTGTCCCAACAAAGTACATTCACCCCGAATGATATAACTGATCAATTCATCACCAAAAAAAGCTCTCATATTAATACCAAAGGTTAACCATGAGGTAGAGAATCCCCAAGTAAGCTTATCGTGAGATAAAATATGGAAAATTGGTAAAATTGTCGAAAGTTGTGAAATATGTAATAAAGATAAAAGACCATTTAGCTGATATCAGTAACCATTAATCTATAAGCAGTCTTACCGTCCATAACGGGATCCTGGTAAATAACACCCATTGGGAAGCAGTAATTACTTTTCTTCCAATGCCTTGTTCATTTACGAAACTTAGAGGACGGGGCCCTCATCAAGCTTTCATTGCTATCGTTCTTATTTTGTTTCATTGTTTTGGTGTCGCTCAGGCCTCAGAGTTGCCAGATTATTTCCATTGTGTTATCGTACATGATCCTCAAAGTTATCGTTTTAACCCAAAATTATCGTACACACTCAACATAATTATTAATGAGTCACATAACTTACTTTACTTGTTTTGGGTTTAAATCCAACCCTCCACTGAAGTCGAGTGAACTACTTCTCGGGCGGGTCCATATTAATCATCTAACGAAACATTTTCATTATAACTTATACAATTCTTTGATTGTAGCATCTTCCAAATCACATGATCTTGTGAAAAGTAATGTCTTTAGTTTCTTCTTAAATCCAATTGCTCCCATTAGATCCTTCATTTCAGTTGGCAGTTTATTATAATGTCTAGGCGCACAGTAGCTAAAAGCCCTATTTCAGCACAATTGTTTAATTAAATACACATACACACACACACACACATATATATATATATATATATATATATATATATATATATATATATATATATATATATATACATATATATATACATATATATACCTTAGGTATGTATGGTACATCGCACCAGACCCAAAATAGACGTATATGTACGATAATTATTGTACGAGGTCAACCCTGCTGTCGCTCCACAGTGGGAGTATTTTCATGAGACAACATGACGTCACAAGTGATACATGAAGTCACAAGGAGATTTAAGAGTATTTTCAGTATCAATATTACAATCTAAGTTACAACACTTGTTGAAAAAGCACGATGCAGTAAGTCCAAGGGCTTCAAGTTCAACTGGCAAAAAATATCATGGTGAGTAAATGAAATAAATATGAGAATAAGTACCAATTATAAAATATCTTAAGTAGTAGCACCAGCCACCCGTTGAGATACTACCGCTAGAGAGTTATGTGGTTTTTTGGCTGGCCTGACAGTACTACATTGGATCCTTTTCTCTTGTTACGGTTCATTTTCTCTTAGCCTACACATACACAGAATAGTCTTGCCTATTCTTTACATATTCTCCTGTGTCCTCATACACCTGACAACACTATGATAACCAAATAATTCTTCTTCGCTCAATGGGTTAACTACTGCACTGTAATCGTTCAGTGGCCAATTTCCTCTTGTAAGGGTAGGCGAGACTCTTTAGCTATGGTAAGAAGCTCTTCTAGGAGGACACTCCAAAATTAAACCATTATTCTCTTGTCTTAGGTACTGTCATAGCCTGTGTACCATGGTCTTCCACTGTCTTGGGTTACAGTTTTCTTGCTTGAGGGTACACTCGGACACTATTCTATCTTATTTCTTGTCCTATCTTTTTTTTTAAGTTTCAATAGTTTATATAGGAAATGTTTATTTTAATATTATTACTGCTCTTAAAATGTTTAATTTTCCTGGGATTATAACATCCTGTTTTCCAACTAGGGATGTAGCTTAGCAAGTTATAATAATAATAATAATAATAATAATAATAATAATAATAATAATAATAATAATAATAATAACGTTAAGATTGATCAGCCATATATAAAATATGGAGAAAATTATGCCAACCTGTTACACAAACATATTCGCTGCAAGTTTAAACGTATGATTTACAACGTCATAAAAAGTGTTTTCGAGTATTTTCAGTGGACAATATAACGTCATATGACGATTTTTTTTCTCTTTTTAGTGTTTTTACCACTTGAGCATATCTAAAAAATTTTACCAAATGTGATATATTTATTGCCATGTAGGCCTATTCATTTTGCGGTGATGGGTTAGTTGATATAAATTAAATTATCAATTATTTGCTACATAAGTCTAAGTTTGGCAAAAAGAAAAAAATGTCCATCACATTTAAAGGGAAGAAAATAACCGTTTTTCAAAAAAAAAAAAAAAATAAGTATACATGGGTAAGAGTGGCAAATGGAAGAGTAGTAGAAAGGGCATTAATGGATTATGTGTTGATAACTAAAAGAATGTTTGGAAGATTGAAAGACGTGCACGTGTTTAGGGGTATGGCTAACGGTATGTCTGATCATTTTTTGGTGGAAGGAAAATTAGTTGTAGCAAAAGAGTGGGGGAATAGAGTAGGTGGATGTAAAAGGGAGCTAGTGAGGGTTGAAGAGCTAATAAAACCAGGGGTAAAAAGTAAATATCAGGAAAGGTTGAAAATGGCATATGACGAGGTGAGAGTAAGAGAAACTGGTAATTTAGAGGAGGAGTGGAAGTTAGCAAAAGAAAATTTTGTTGGGATTGCAAGTGATGTATGTGGCAAGAAGGTTGTTGGAGGCAGCATGAGGAAGGGCAGTGAATGGTGGAATGAAGGAGTGAAGGTAAAAGTGGAAGAGAAAAAGAGGGCTTTTGAAGAATGGCTGCAGAGTAATAGTATAGAGAAGTATGAAAAATATAGAGAGCAAAAGGTGGAAGTAAAGCGCAAGGTACGTGAGGCAAAGAGGGCAGCTGACCTGAGGTGGGGTCAGGGACTGGGTCAGTCATATGAAGAGAATAAGAAGAAGTTTTGGAAAGAAGTGAAGAGAGTAAGGAAGGCCGGCGCAAGAATTGAAGAGACAGTGAAAGATGGAAATGGAAGGTTGTTAAAAGGAGAGGAGGCAAGGAAAAGGTGGGTGGAATATTTTGAAAGTTTGCTGAATGTTGAGGATGATAGGGAGGCAGATATAATTGCGGTTCCAGGTGTTGAGGTGCCAGTGATGGGAGATGAGAATGAGAGAGAGATTACAATAGAGGAAGTGAGGAGAGCACTAGATGAAACAAGAGTAGGAAAAGCATCTGGTATGGATGGTGTGAAAGCTGAGATGTTGAAGGAAGGGGGTGTGACTGTACTTGAATGGTTGGTGAGATTGTTTAATGTGTGTTTTGTGTTGTCAATGGTACCAGTAGATTGGGTCTGTGCATGTATTGTACCACTATATAAGGGTAAGGGAGATGTGCATGAGTGTTGTAATTCAAGAGGTATTAGTTTGTTGAGTGTAGTTGGAAAAGTGTATGGTAGAATACTGATTAATAGGATTAAGGATAAAACAGAGAATGCAATCTTGGAAGTACAGGGTGGTTTTAGAAGAGGTAGGGGTTGTATGAATCAGATTTTTACAGTTAGGCAGATATGCGAGAAATATTTAGCAAAAGGTAAGGAGGTGTATGTTGCGTTTATGGATCTGGAGAAAGCATATGATAGAGTTGATAGGGAAGCAATGTGGAATGTGATGAGGTTATATGGAGTTGGTGGAAGGTTGTTGCAAGCAGTGAAAAGTTTCTACACAGGTAGTAAAGCATGTGTTAGAATAGGAAATGAGGTGAGCGATTGGTTTCCGGTGAGAGTGGGGCTGAGACAGGGATGTGTGATGTCGCCGTGGTTGTTTAACTTGTATGTTGATGGAGTGGTGAGAGAGGTGAATGCTAGAGTGCTTGGACGAGGATTAAAACTGGTAGGCGAGAATGATCATGAATGGGAGGTAAATCAGTTGTTGTTTGCGGATGATACTGTACTGGTAGCAGACACAGAAGAGAAGCTTGACCGACTAGTGACAGAATTTGGAAGGGTGTGTGAGAGAAGGAAGTTGAGAGTTAATGTGGGTAAGAGTAAGGTTATGAGATGTACGAGAAGGGAAGGTGGTGCAAGGTTGAATGTCATGTTGAATGGAGAGTTACTTGAGGAGGTGGATCAGTTTAAGTACTTGGGGTCTGTTGTTGCAGCAAATGGTGGAGTGGAAGCAGATGTACGTCAGAGAGTGAATGAAGGTTGCAAAGTGTTGGGGGCAGTTAAGGGAGTAGTAAAAAATAGAGGGTTTGGCATGAATGTAAAGAGAGTTCTATATGAGAAAGTGATTGTACCAACTGTGATGTATGGATTGGAGTTGTGGGGAATGAAAGTGATGGAGAGACAGAAATTGAATGTGTTTGAGATGAAGTGTCTGAGGAGTATGGCTGGTGTATCTCGAGTAGATAGGGTTAGGAACGAAGTGGTGAGGGTGAGAACGGGTGTAAGAAATGAGTTAGCGGCTAGAGTGGATATGAATGTGTTGAGGTGGTTTGGCCATGTTGAGAGAATGGAAAATGGCTGTCTGCTAAAGAAGGTGATGAATGCAAGAGTTGATGGGAGAAGTACAAGAGGAAGGCCAAGGTTTGGGTGGATGGATGATGTGAAGAAAGCTCTGGGTGATAGGAGGATAGATGTGAGAGAGGCAAGAGAGCGTGCTAGAAATAGGAATGAATGGCGAGCGATTGTGACGCAGTTCCGGTAGGCCCTGCTGCTTCCTCCGGTGCCTTAGATGACTGCGGAGGTAGCAGCAGTAGGGGACTCAGCAGTATGAAGCTTCATCTGTGGTGGAAATGTGGGAGGTTGGGCTGTGGCACCCTAGCAGTACCAGCTGAACTCGGCTGAGTCCCTGGTTAGGCTGGAGGAACGTAGAGAGTAGAGGTCCCCTTTTTGTTTTGTTTCTTGTTGTTGTCGGCTACCCCCCAAAATTGGGGAAGTGCCTTTGGTATATGTATGTATGATATATATATATATAGATATATATATATACATATCAATAAATAAACTGGTTGGTTATATTGAATTGATTTGTGGTGTATATATGATAGTATTCATTTTGGGTAATACCATACACACACGCTAAACATATAAAGGAGCAAACATAGAAAAGGAAATTATAACCTATAACCATTACTATCAATGATAATCATAATACAGTCGCCAGATACATCACATCTAGGTATGCAAAGGAGGGTAGAGGCGACTGGCAGTAATGAAAAAGTGGTGGAGTAACGTATGTTCTGGATAGTAGGGGGTAAAAAAGAACCTGGAAAAATATTGCTTGAAATATTCAGTCTTGATCCCAGGTCTCTGAACCCACTCCTTCACTTCTCTCCAGAGACGTTCTATATTTTGAGTATGGATGGTTGGGTCTAGGGGGTCAACGAAATGTTCCGAATGATTAATAGACTTATGAACGTAACCAATTTCCGATAGTGAGTTGTATGCAGGCCACTTATCACTGATAATAATACTACCAGGTTTGATATACTTCTGGATGAGGGGAATTAGAGTAGCAGCATCTCGTTTAGTAGAAAGGGGGGGAACTAAAGGGATAATGAAAAATTTCTTGGACACACGCTCAATACCCCCAAAGACCCATATGGCACTTAACGGTCTACCACGGTTGTATTTAGCTTTACAAAAATGAGTTTCGTCTATTTCAACAGTAACTCCGACACCACCAATCGCCTCTTGATTATCGAAGAAGTATTCGGTAACCTCCGAACAGAAACTTCTCCAATCGACAATAGTTTTCGAAGATATGTCGATACCATCCATGAGGGTCTCATGGTCCGAATGTTTATGCAAAAAGTGGTTGGCACATAATATTATCTTCCATGGGGGTAGACGACTTTTGTCCCAAAAAGTACCTTTATAGGCAGTAACGGTATAACCACAACGACGTTTCTTCGTAGTTTTACGAATGATGGATTCAGAAGTGCAATAAAACATGTGAATGTCTTCCCTATAAGATAAAAGAGACCGGCACTTGGGGCACTTTAAACGCTGAGGAATAACGTTGTGAGATTTAAGAAAATGCTCAACATTACCTGAAGAATAAAAAAAATCACCATGGAATTGAGCCACTGCTTTTAGGTACGGAATACTGCAGCCGCTACAAGTTTCTATAACTTGCTCCATCGCAAAATACGAAAAAAGAAACCGCACTTGTAATGTAAAACGTCTCACCAGATCAAAGGTTACAACGGGAAGGGCATTGGAACAAACTAACAAAGGGTATGAAAAGACCGCTCAAAGGGATAAAGGAAAGGGGGGGGGGGTAGGGAAATATCTGCATAAGCCTAGGATGGTGATTGGTTAAGGGAAAAACAAAGAACACTAGCGGGTAAACATGAATGAACTAAATACAGAAACTAGTCCAGAGAAAGGATTTATGGGACACAGAGGAGTGAAAAGGAAATAACCAAAAAAAAAAAATAAATAAAATAAAAACAATATAGGAAGGTAAAATGGAATGAACGGTAAATAATATTGAATGGGAATATAAAATGAGATGATTATACCGAGAATGAACTGGATAAAAAAACTAGTCCAGAGCAAGTATTTATGTGCAACTGGGAAGCGAAAAGGAAATAAGCAAACAAATAAACCCAATATAGGAAGGTAAAATGGAATGTATGATAAATAATATTGAATGGGAATATAAAATGAGAAAATAATACGGTAATAAAAAGAGTAATTTGGGAGGGGAAACTCCTGCGCAGGGGGGTGATATATGCGCAGGCCGGAAACTGGTGCGAACAAACGTACGTACAAATGGGTGCTAATGTTAGCACGGAATGCTAACATTTGATCTACATCAAGTATGGAATGCTAACATTTAATCTACATCAGGCGTTGGCAGCACTGGTTACTGTATTACTACAAGAAATAACCTAAGAAACGGCTCCTCCCAAATATATACAGTTACTTACTTTTACTTTTAGGGGTTTATTTCTCGCCCTCCACCAAACACTAAAGGTCTGTTCAGGTGGGCCTTGGTGTGTGAAAAAATAATTTCTTTCCAGTTAATATTTTCCTCTGTATCGTTATCATTTTTTTCGCTAGCATTTGTATTCAGGCTTAATAGTTTTCAGGTCACTATTATAACACTTTCTAAAAAGATAGGTCTTCAGGTTTTTCTTGAAAGCTGCCACATTATTGCTATTCTTGACATCGAGTGGAAGGTCGTTAAAGAGTCTCGGTGCAGCATAACTGAACGTTCTTCCTCCTATTGCATGATTCACACTAATTTAAAATAGTCTATGTGGGTCATCAGCATGTCTAACTCTTACAGCGGCGCTGGTAGCTTCAGGGTAGGGGACCAAGCAATCACGAAGATATTTAGGCTTATCACTTGTAAGTGCTTTGTGAGTCAACAAGCAAATTTTAAATTCAATTCTAGCCTTAACAGGTAACCAATGTAGATCGATCAATGCAGGAGTTATTCTCTCCCTTAGTTTAATGCCTTTTATCAGTCTAGCCGCCCGGTTTTGCACATTTTGAAGCTTTTAGTAGTGTATTGGGCAATTTGTAGTACAGAGAATTGCAATAATCAAGCCTTGATATTACATGACTCATCACTAAAATTTTTGTACTGCCCTCTGTTAAATATTTTCTAATAAATGCTATGTTTCTCAGGTGATAGTTACACACTTTCACTGTGTTCACAATTTGGTCCCTCATTGACAAATTACAGTCTATCAGTACACCCAAATTTTTCATAACAGGCACAATCCCAACATCAGCATCACCAATTTTTATATATACATTCTGTTTTATCATCATTTAATTTGAGCTTTTTCCACTGCATCCATGTTTTTATTTCAGTCATTATCTCATCAATTTTCTTATCTGTATCTTGTGTTGTTGAAATTGAGAGGTAAAACTGAGTATCATCTGCATATAGTTTAAAACCCACTTTTTGTTTTTTCAAGATGTGTGATAGCTCGATAGTATATATGTTAAACAAGATAGGGCCCAGAACACTACCCTGTGGTACACCCTTCATAAGAATTCTCTCATTAGATCGGTTTCCAGAAACTTCTACAATAGTCTTCCTGTGCACTAAGTAACTTCGCAAAAATTTCAGTGCTTCCTCAGTCACTCCAATAGACTTTAAGTCGTCAAGTAAGTATTCGTGCACAACAGTGTCAAAAGCAGCACTAAGATCTAACATAATTAAAATTCCACACTTTCCCCCATCAAGAAGACCTATCATATCATTCATTATTGAGCACAAAGTAGTTTCTGTAGAATGATTAGCTCTGTAGGCCGATTGATTTTCCGGGAATACCTCTAATTCGTCAATATGCGCCCATAATTGCTCACTTATGACTTTTTCAATAAGCTTTGACATGTAGGATAAATTTGAAATGGGCCTATATGAAATTAGCTCGTTTACATCACCTTTCCCTTTGTAAATTGGTTTGATCAACGCAGTTTTTTTTCACAGCTAGGAAAACAGGATTGTGATATACTTAGGTTAATTATGTTCAGGTAAATATTATATACAACTTGCTTGTTTGGAACTTCACTTATTGAACTGTTTGGGAAAGGGTCGTTTCCACAATATGTATTCTTGTATTCTTCATCTCTCTCATAACCTTTAACAAGTCGCAAATATTTATTTCCTTAAATTTTATTAACTTCTTACCCTCCTTCACTGGCATAGCTGACTGTCCTTCCAAGTGATTTTGGGGGAAACCTCTATAGATTTTTATCAATTTTTTCATTAAAGAACATAGCAAAACTCTCTGCACAAACATTGTCAGGCAAGACATATTTTTTCTTTAATCCCATCAAATCATCTAGATTTTTGTGAAAGTCCTTCATGTTATTGGGTTTTTTACATTCGCCATTGTAGAATTTTCTTTTTGTTTTTTCTAACAGTATGTTATAGTCATTTCTGGCCTTATTATATAGATTTCTGGCTTGTAAGGATTTGGCTCTTTTCCATCTACCTTCCATCTTACGTCTGTGTCTTTTTGCCTTTAATAGCTCACTATTATACCATCTAACATTTTCACGTACCACTATTTGTTTGTTCTTTATGGGACACATGGTATCGTACATTTTTCCAAAATTGTCGTTGTATTTCTTGGTATAGCACCCAACACATTCTATGTCTACCATATGTTCACACAAGCACTAGCTTCAATAAAATTCTCAGCATCAAAATTTTCCCGTTCCCTATATGTGATCCATTTTTTCAATACTCTGGTGCAATTTATATTAACATTAAAGGTGACGAGTTTATGTGTTTTTGAGATCTCAAAGTCTGGTTCCACTTCAAGGTTTTTTTATTAGGTCTGAGTCTTTTCCACATATGACCAAGTCGAGTGTATGACCACCTACTGACGTTGATACCAAAACACTGTTTATTAAATTAAACATCTCAAGTACTTCCTTGAGTTCTTTAGCCTTATTATCATTATCATCATCTACCCAACAGTTGAAGTCTCCACCAATTAATGTATTTTTAATATCGTCCACCACACCCACAAGAATACTAAATTCTTCAATGAATTTCGTCATATTACTCCCTGGTGGTCTATATAATGATATTATATTCAATACCTTATTGTTTCTTGTCCGTTTTAAACAGATATACTCAAACGTTTCAAATACTATTTCATTCATGATAGAAACACTAGAGAAGGGTTTCGACACAAAGACACACACTCCTCCTCCAGTTTTGTCCTTTCTTGGTACGTGGTGGAAATCGTGAGTACATGGCGTCATCTCCTGAATCTTTGAGTTGTCACTAATATTTCCCTGCAACCAAGTTTCCGTTAATAAGCATAAATCTAATTGCATTTCGTTAATAAGATTTCTAATCTTTATTTTATTCCCACCGATTGAATATTTATCAGACCACACTTAACCAATGGGCTAGATTCCATGGTCGGTTCTATTTTTCATCCTGGTAAGCTACTCCTTGTATACTTTACAGTATTTTCCTACGGTTATAATACATACAAGAAGGAAATGTATAGAGAAGAAAAGGATTGATTTACGATTATATATCGATTCCCCAGTATGTTTTCCCCACCCAAAACCCCGAGTTCCCACTGGGGGTCCCCCATTATCGGAGGATATAGATGTATATATATTTCTGAAACTATTCATTTGCGACGGGAACGAGTGTTATTTTCGAAGGGAGCGTAATTTTTCCTATAAGAAAAAGTAGTTGGTATCCTAGGTTACATTGCCATGTAATACACTACAATGAAACCAACATGGGCCTACATCGTTTCCTGCCATTTTTTTTTTATAATTTCCTTTGAATTGTACACATTTGAATGCGACTACTTCATCTTATATTTTACGTATCACTTAATCCAGAAAAATGATAATATAGGATATTTTAATTTCTAACGAAACTGAAATTCGCTATAAGAGATTGAAGAGCTAGAGTTATTTTTTTCTGTACGACCAAAGGGAGCTTAGCATAATAACTTAAGTATCGATCGACTACCAAGTGAACACCATCTTATTGTTATAAGTCTACTGTTTACTTGTTGGAGATAGGTAGTTCGTTACAGCACATGCGCTATTTGTAAATGCCTGTGGCTCCGTCTGCGTGGCAACCAAAGACAAAGAGGCAATATTTATGTTTTAGACAAGGTGTAATCTGTAGGCTTATCTTTAGCAGAGTTATCTACCACAGGCGAGCTCAATTTATTTCGAAATTTAGTGTAATCACATCTATTTCGGTAATTGATAAGATCTAAAACACTCTCCGTTCCGTAGGGTATTGTTAATTTTGCAATTGTGGTGGTCTATTGGAAACGTCCCTGACTGAGGTTCGAGCCCAGCCAAGCTTGATAATTCATTGTAGTATCTGCAACATCACCAACGTTGTCAGCTAAGAATTAGGTGGGAGAGTTGTTGTGTAGCCTAAAGGTCCACCTGTGAAGTCATCACCAGCCATTGCCTGACCCCTCCTGGTCATAGCTTGGGTGGAGAAGGGGCTTAATTGAACGCTGATCATATATATATATATATATATATATATATATATATATATATATATATATATATATATATATATATATATATATATATATAATTTCTAGGGTAATGTCACTGTCCCTTGCCTCTACCATTCATGAATGGCCTTTAAACCTTAATGTTCCACATGGTTGACGAGTCCAGCACAATGTTGGGGTTTTTATGGCCCAGAATGGCAGAATCAAACTCAATTCCACTTATAATTCACATTATTCACTATCAAGACATATATACAATTACATACATTGTTTTTTCTTTTAGATATGAAGTAATCATTACTTTACTTCTTTTTACCATTCGGGCAGTTTTCCCGGTCGTATAACACAAGGAAATCCTACGCACTACAAGACGTGTAAGTTATGTTTGTCGTATACATTCTCGGGTATTTAGAGTATCACAGCGTATTCCACGTCAATTTTCAAATCCACATGATTGAAGAAATTACAAAACAAAAAAGTCCTATTTTTCACGAGAGACTTAATATCGGCGGTCTTTCCGATGTAGAGTGAGAGCTTGTTACATAGTTTTTGGGCTGCATATTTGAGAGCTCAAGAACCTAACAGTGCTTCTATAACTTGGCTCCCGTAGCTTGAGACCATCTATAACAATTTTTGTGTTGACACCATTCGTTAGCTGCACGATGTATACCAATTTCCTTAGATATTTAGGATGTCCAGTTCTAATAATTTGAAAAAATCACTGCACATGTCTTTAACTTTATTGTAGCTTTAATAGGCAGTCAATGTAATTCAATTAGTATAGTAATTCATTCTCGGGGTGTGACGTCTTTTATTAGTCTTCTTCTTCTGTGTATATTATATAATTTTTCAAGTTGCACTTTGGGTAGATTGTGACACATGGAGTTCCAGTAGTCAATTCTGGTAATAACATAGATGATCTCAAGGCTTTACAGTATAATCACCCAGATACTTCTTTACAAAAGCAATGTTCTTAAGATGATATCCAGCATTTCATACATTATTTACTTGAGCAATAAGAGGCATTACTGGCAAGTGTTACACCTAGGTCACGAACTGTACTAAATATCAGAACCAGGCTGTTAATAATATCCATTTAGATGTCACCCCCAGGTTCTTAAGTTGTTATTCTCTCCAACCACCGTAAAAGCAGTTTTATTTTCATCTGGATTTAGTAGCTCAACTGTCATCCATTCCCTAACACTGATAAGAACCTGGTTTAAAGTTACAGCAGTATCAGCAGTGTCATTTGTGGGGGAGTCAAATTGGGTATCATTTGCAAATAGTTTAAACTTCACTTCATATATCTGTAGTACTTTTGATAAACCGATAGTGTAGATACACAATAAGACTGGGCCCAGTACACTCTGTTTAATGGTTCATATGATGAATGAGAGTTTCCAATTTGTACACAGTAGTTTTTGTCAACCAAGTAGACTTTTAGGTAACCAAACTTGATATCCAATAGCAGTGGACTGTAATTCATTAAGTAGCAGTTCATGCACATCTGTATCAAAAGCGGCACTAACATCGAGTATAATATAAAGACACCACGCTTGTTCTCGTCGATCATTTCCAGCAAATCATTTACAACAGAGCATATATCTGTGTCTGTAAAATATAATTGTCTGCATGCTGACTGGTTACCTGGCAATGCTTCGATTCATTCTAAGTGACCAACTAGTTCCAGAATTACATACTCTATAGCACTTTTGTAACAACGAATAGGCCTACATTCAAAATAAGCCTGTGTGAACTAAATTTCTGATATAATCCAGAAAACTTTACAGAATCAGTTTAACTATATCCATTTTCATAAAGCTATGAAGCTTACACTCATCAATACTGAGATTTACTATTCTTGTAATTAAGTCTGCAAGACTACTGTAGATCAATCGCACGATTTGTTTTCAATTAGCTCTTGATAATCCTGATGACTTAATTTATTTTGTTACATAATCAAATCTTCTTAATCTTATCTGTATATCTGATACAGCACTAATCTGATTTGGAATACCTGTAAAAACCCAATTGTGTTTTCTATTTTGCTTTTAAAGAATTCTAGAAATTTATTATCCAGTTCTCGGTCGCTATACCCATCCGAAAGCCTTCTTTTTATTTACATTTTCCATTACACTATTTTGGAAATTGTTTGTTGTTGCTTCCTAGATTTTTTTAAAGATAGCGTTCAGTTTTTTTCTTTAATAAATAAGTATATCTTCACTTTCAGTTTTGTATTCCACTGACGCACTTTCAGTTTTTAACGAACTCAATTTTCTGTCAAGCCTAATTTTGGTTTTCTTTGTCTCCCCATCGACCCAAGGAGAATATCCTTAACATATCTTTTCCATCAGTGGGAACATGCTACCATATTCATTCTCATTTACTCGATTGTATACAGTTATAAGGCAATCGACACATATAGATCCTAATACATGTTGGTTGCCATGACCACAGAGAATGTTGATAACATCAATAGCTGACTTTGTCTGTCCGTTTAGTTCACAACTTCTTTCGAATTTTCGTCCTTATGCAATGAGATTATCAAGTCTACATTGCAAACAGAATTAAGAGGTGATTCGTGATTGTTTTATTTACAACAAATTATAGTAATTATGAATGATTTTTGGTACTACAGCAGATAAGTTTGATTTGTTTTTAGAAAGCACTGTACTTGAATCGATACCTCACAATCTATATCAATACTTCGTTATCGACTATCAGAATATCAATTACTGATACGAACAGCAACTAGTTCCAGCCTATATATGCAGATCTTGGTTTCAACATGGCTACTGTAACAAGAGGACGACTCCCAAAAGGGAGTTGAAGCTATTTCGAAATTTAACGGCTTTAACGGCATCATATCTATTTCAGTTATTTATATTATCTTAAACATTCGCTAATCCTCATATTGTTCCTCATATGAAATGTGAAACAATAACAGAAATAAATACCAACATGGTTGATGTGTCCAGCACAATCATGTACTGCTTGCCAGAACAGAGGAGCAGTGAGGTCATGTTTATTTGCAAGTGAAGTAAGCCACGGCGGATCAAAGACCATTTGAGGGATTTGATATAAATTAGAGGTAATTATACTTCAACTTCCCACCAACAACACCCACAAGTTTTTTTTTCTATCTGGTTTTCTTCTGTATTTTATGCATTTCTGACAATCAATATGGCTGCAAATCACCATTTTTTTTATTCCCCATACAAGAGACCCAGTTTTCCACAGGGATTCCCCACAATTGTTTTTCTAGGATGGAGATTTAGTAAACTCATTGGTGAGTTACTCCAATATTCATATTTAAGAATGGGCACAACACGAGATTCCCAGTTTGAAAAATATATTGTTCGTGTATTTGGCTAAATGTTGGATTATCATATATTTTTACCAAATAAAGTGTCTATTTTATGTTTTCTAAATTTTCTTCATAAAATCAAAATTGATCATTAGATGGCTCTTAAACATATCATATATAAAATTTTCACATTTCCATGCAATTCACAGAACAAAAAGGGTAATTATGTAAAGAAATATTCTTAACCAACTCCACAGTTAAAGATTTCGATTCTGAGTGGCACTTGAACAATGGTAATTAAGTGTTCAAAGAGAACTTAATTGCAGAAAACAAACACCCGAGTTCATTGTTTACTTTTGAGATACTGATTGCAAGTTACTGTGCTTTAAGTAGCTTTTTGTATGACGCAATCATTAGTTGGCATTTTGAACCATTCAGAAAAAAGCTTCTAAATATCAATACTTAGGTTCCCAAATGTTTTAAAGAATTAGTATAATTTCATTTGTTCCGGTCACTAATTATGTTTCAAACACACACTGTTCAGTATGTAGCTGCTGTTGTTCATATGAAAGTCAAAAATATCCCCGAAATAATAACCCACATGATTGGCAGCTCATCTATGTACCAATTGTCAGAAGAGGAGCAGTGAGATATTTACTTGCGAGTGAAAGAGTCACAGAATATCAGAGACTTTTGGAGAGACGTTATGCAAATTATAGAACAGCCCCACGGGGACATTGTGTGTAGCACATTCACATACCACTTGCCTGAACAGAGTAGGAATGAGATAGTGTTTGAGGAACGTATTGTTACGATACT
The DNA here is from genome assembly GCF_036898095.1 of Palaemon carinicauda. Lineage (NCBI taxonomy): Eukaryota > Metazoa > Arthropoda > Malacostraca > Decapoda > Palaemonidae > Palaemon > Palaemon carinicauda. The sequence continues at coordinate 66,037,376 of NC_090746.1, read as the reverse complement.
TTAATTTCACGCCGCTTACACGAACCATCTATAATTTCCAACTGGTCAGCTTCTGATCATTATGTATTTCTGACCATTAATATTTCTGCAAATCCCTCTATTTGGAGTTTCCCCCGACAAAAAAAAAAAAAAAAAAAAAAAAAAAAAAAAAAAAAAAAAAAAAACCTGGTTTTCCACAGGGATCCATCCCTTTAATTATTATAAGCCTACATATAAGGGAAGTAGGATAGGGATAACTCGTGAACGGAAAGTTTGTCCCAATATTCATGGTCAGGAATGGATAAAACAAAAGACGAGTAGGAAAAATATATGATTCATGTATTTGGCTAGAAATTAAAGTGTCACATATTTATCCTTCATCTTTACAGCCATTGAAATGAGACTCACTATATAGAAAGTGTATTAAAGAAAAATAATCTGGATTTTTTTTTTGTAATAAAAAGGCAACTGGTTAGTAATTAGTAATTTTTTTGTATCAGAAATCTGAATTTTCACGATTCTTCATCAATTTATAAAAATTCTACCTGCAGATAAAAATTTGCAGTTTTCACTCTTTTCAGTGGTATATTCACATTTAAAACTGGCCTAAAAAAAAGTTATAAACATTGGAAGTAAAAATAAGAAAAAAAAAACAGCCGTAAAGGTAGGCTACATGTGTTTTTTTTGGCACATGGTAACAAAAAACTATGACACTAGAAAAAACATCAGAGCTAAAGTATTAAAAAATAAATTCAAACATTCACAGTAGTCCATACTTCAAATTTTGGTCGTTTCTTACGGTTTTAATGACACCAAGCTCCCCAACCCCAAACCCCTAGTGAAGCAGAACTCCCTAAAGTCCGTGTGTCTCATCAATAGCTTGATTTTGATACTTTATCATAATACGTAATTATTTTTAACTATAAAACAATTACAGTGTCTTGGATGTATCTCCTTACCTATGAAGCGGCATTTTGCTAGACTCGCCCCGACATCAGAGATAAAAGAACCATTTACTTCTGTTTTGTCTAAATTAAGATCTTGATAGTGAGCCCTTCCTTCTATCTTTATATTATTTTCTGGACCATAGTCCCTTAACGAACACTTTTCATATTCTATCATACTATCTGCGTCCAATCCATTGGCAGTCACATATTCCGCTTTTCGCGCCTCTAAATGTGCTCTCCTTAGTCTAGCAAATTTTGCCCGTCCTTTTGCTAAATTAGCCAAGAGTTTCTTGTAAGCACGACCACGTTTTGGCATTTCCTACACTGTTTACTGTAGTATACTATAATCACTTTAGAAAGACAAAATTATTGAATATTTAGTATGGGGATGGAGCGCACAGCGATGAACTACTTACGTCTATGTCTTTCTGGTTACTAAACTCATCACTGTTGCCAACTACTGAATCACTGATACGTCTTATCTTGCGCCAGGTCTACTTCAGTTGTGCGCTAGATTTGCGCTAATTCTTTATAGAGTTGCTAGTCTTTTCAGCATAGAATTATTTCGAGCATACGGTAGTGTTAAACGGCATAATGCAAATAATGGATAATATAGAATTAATCAATTGGATAATTTATGTAGAATGGAAGCCAAGGCCTAATCATAACAAGCAAATAAAAATATATTTGAAATATTTCAATTAAAATTAATAAATTCCTACTAAAGTGTTCGATAATCACTAAAAAATACAAATAAATGACATTATCTAATAGAGCTGATGGATTTACACAAATTATGGGAATTCTAAGCATTTGGAAATATCATAAATTTAGTCGCTGTCACTGTGGTGATTAATTTCAATTGCTTTAATGTCGTACACACACACACACACACACACACACACACACACACACACACACACACACATATATATATATATATATATATATATATATATATATATATATATATATATATATATATATATATATATATATATATATATACAATATTATGTGTTCATACATCTGTGTTGGAATAGTAAGTGTAGTTACTTGTAACATAATATGTATTATTAAGAACACTTATTGAAAGACATGGTTCTCCTATCAATACAAAATCTTACAACAGCGCCTTGATTATGTAATGAATGACGAAAGCGTAGTATATTTCCCAGTCTAAGATCTGTACTGCGCATATAATTCTGTGACTTGTAAAGTAATTTCCCCTCGTATACGACATGTTGCGTTTTATTCATATCGTAGCCTAATGCAACGGCAGAAGAAATAGTTTCATGCAAAAATAGAAGTATTAGGGAAAAAATTATGATTACTAGGAAATCAAAATATCAATAACTATTTTATTGATACATCATGTGCGCTAAAAAACGCTAGTACTGTTCAATGATTAGGCCTATTCTAGATTTTTCAATAGGCGCTAAATTGGCAACTCTGGAAAGATCTGACTTGTCCTGAGCTGATTGTGGGCGAGCCTAATATCTGTAGTGACTCAAACCCTGATAAGACGGTCTCAGAAGTTCTAGCAAAGGCTTTGGTGTCGAGAGAGGAATAGCAATGTTACCAGATCTATTTTTGGTGAGTTGTTACACCCGTTACGGGATTGGCTATGTTGATCCTAATACATGAATGAGAGAATCAATTGATTTTGGTCAGGAAGTTCGCATGGTTGGCGTCAATTTTAGTGTTACCTTGTTAATCATGAGATCCTTGCTTGAATAACTCAAACAGTTTGAAGTAGGTGGGTCTAATTTAGCACCATTAGCCTATAGAATTTTTAAGGAATAGATTGCAGGGTAGTAGATGATGGGCACCACAGTAAGTAACAGGAATGTGATAACTGGTGTTCCTTGCGGTAGTGTTCTTTGCCCATTGCTTTTCATACTCTAAACACATGAAATGTGGTTTGGCCTAGAAAACAAACTCGTATATATAGATGATACTACTCTCTTTTCCTCAATTCCATCTCTGGAATGTAGATCTGGAGCTATTCCTTATTAGAGATATAGCTAGAATTAGTGGATGGTACAAATTATGGTGCATGAAGTTGAATCCTAACTAAACTCAAAGTGTAGGTTGTAAGTAGGTCGAAGAAAATGGCTCGTCAACATACAAATATCTGCATTGTTAATGTTTCTTTAACTATAATGACAGTTCCTTTATAATTTCAGGTGTGATTCTTAATTGTAAACTTTCTTTTGAGAAACACATTAAGTCTGTTTCATCTTCAATTACACAAAAAATTGGTTTATTGAGAAATTCTTCTAAGATTTTCGGTGATCAATCCATTCTGAAGAAATATTTTAATTCTGCCTTGTTTCGAGTATTGTTCTTCTGCCTGGTCCTCAGCTGCAGACTCTCATCTTAATTTGCTGGACAAAAACTTGCTGCCTATCAAATTTCTTATTTTTCATTTGGATATTAATCTCTGGAAACGCCATTCACTTAGTTATTTATGCATGCGTAATGACAGAAATACTTCATTTAACTGAATGGTAATTCTCTTGACGATTATTGGACTGAATAAACGAATTGGTTTTCATCTCCTCAAAATAGTAGTTGAGATTGTGTAGGATCGAGTGTGCATACGCAGGAGGCGTAACATAGGAGTCAGAGGCTCTTCAAGTCGGCAAGGATCAGTCAAGAGGTTAAACGGTGTTGCTCCCCTTATTTTTATGTGAAACTCGTAGTTTCTTCCTTGTAAAAGGGTACCAGTTTGGCGTACCTATCAATGTACTAGCACTTGTAAGAAGTAAAGAATTTAAAAAGACCCCGGGAATCAACCTTTCCCTCAAGCTCCACTACAACTGAAGGTCCGTCCTTCATATGCTAGTTCTCTCTCTCTCTCTCTCTCTCTCTCTCTCTCTCTCTCTCTCTCTCTCTCTCTCTCTCTCTCTCTCTCTCTCATCATCATCATCATTATCATTATCATTATCATTATCATTATTCCTCCCTGTCAGATATTCTTGCCAAACCTTTTCTGTAAAGTTCATTAGTAATAGCAGCCACAGCCACTACTACTACTACTACTACTACTACTACTATTACTACTACTACTACTACTGTAGTAGAAGTAGTAGCCTAAAACTTGCAGTGCAGTAGTAGTAGTAGTAGTAGTAGGAGAGAGAGAGAGAGAGAGAGAGAGAGAGAGAGAGAGAGAGAGAGAGAGAGAGAGAGAGAGAGAGAGAGAGAGAGAGAGAGAGTATATTTTGTAATAACTGACTGTGATTTTCTATTGATCTGATTTTCTATTTTGGTAAAATAAAAAAAAAGATAAAATTTTGTTTGATATCCAGTCACGTCTTGATTAGAAGTGTCAAATACTTATTATTGTCCAGTTGTACTTTTGTTATATATTTGTATTCCGCATGGAAATGAAATATTTAAGCATAAAATAAACGTAATTTTGTAATCCAACTAGAATAATTATATATAGTACTGTATTTAGCGTCAAATGGCAAACGAGATCTGGTAACACTGAGTATCTCTGCCAGACGTATGGGAATACTCGATAAATAATAAATTAAGCGAATATTAATGAAAATAACTATGGCAACAGAACGCGAGAGATAAATTATGCAACTGATATTGCCTTCGCATTCGGGAACACGGTAAGGTTTTAAAACCATTATCTTTTAACACTTTTTTTCTACAATTAACTCGTCACCGTAACTGATTCAGAGCCAATTCAATCCTTTTCGTTCATGAAAAAAAAGAAAAATAATATTCGTCCACGAGTATAACTCATTTCCATGTGCCTTCAAACGGATACTCTATACAGTATTGATTTTACTTGAGACTCGCAACATATATTCCCCAAATAAAAAAGTCCAATAGCGAATTTATGTAATTCTACTTCCAAAGATCTTATTACTTGCATGATCTTATTTAAACCGTCAATTTAGAAGTCTCCTTAGAAGCACATCTCCAGATTAAAAATTTGAATTAATTATATCAAACAAATTATCAATATAACCAGAATTAGCTTTTCAATTGCTCGATTCTAGCATTCACATATCTTCCATATATCTTGAAGCACTTGCACAAGATTTCTATAACTATTGAATGGCACAATTTAAAACGCTGCAGTTAACACTGCATCTGATTAATTTCATAGTCCTTACCCATATGCCATTCTATATTTTTCCATGTCAAAATTCTTGTAGTGATAGAATATCTCCCCTATCTAGTAAAATCCCGAATAAATGAATGATTTTGATCATTACCAATTCTATCTGATATGGAGCAACAGAAAAGTGTATAGGCCTATGCTTCTCTTAAACGCTAATGCTTATTGGTCTCGAGTACTGATGAAAAAAAAACTGCAACGATTGGAATATCTGCATGTATTATGATTGATACATCAGTGGCTTATATTTGACTGACCAAAGGCAAGATGAATTGGCCATTTTCTCTTTCCTATAAATTTTTATAACAAAAACCAAGGCTATGTCATGCGGCTTATTTGACAAACCCACACCCTTATTGCAAAATCATTGCTAATACACATATCATTCAAATTTAAAACTATCATTTTTCACACTTAATATATAATTCATTCTTTCCAAAACCTTCTATCTACCTTCGTAAGTTCGATTGATATAAACACATTCACAATTGTTGCGGCAATATCCGACTACTGCTAGCTATAGTCATGGTAGCCTACACACTATACGACTACAGTGTCTCTGGGGTTGGTTTGGTTACATTATGGTTGTAAGGACAGTGAGACAAGCGTCACCAAGATCAACTGATACTTTATTTGTTGTTGTTGTTGTTGGGGTATTAAAGCCAACACTTGTTGTTGGCACGGGCCTTTCCCTTGGTTGGCCCGTAGGTGATCTGTAAAAATTTATAAGGTAGTTGCATTAATGGAAATTTGAAAGGTTTTTAGTAGTAGAAAATGATGTGGATAGGGTAAGGATGATGGTGGTAGTGGTAGAGGGCCATCATTTCTCGGATAGTGGTAGTTTGAAAAGTGGGGGTGTAAGGCTTTTGAAGATTAGAGAAAAATTGTGCAGGTGGGGTTGTCCAACCCTTTACTCCCTAGGGTCCCTGCAGAGAGATTTTTAAGTGGTAGATTAGTTGAGAAGTGAAAGGGGGTGATGTGAATAGAGCCTTACAATGAGGGGAATGAGATGGTGCATGGAATGAGGAGGTCTTACCTTGGTGGAGGTAGTGTTGAAAGCAACTGTGCATGTGTGTCTATGCTTTCGACAATTGCTTTTGCCAGTGTGGCTGCCTCTTTCATGGCATGTGGTGTGTTGATGTCTACAAGTAGATCACCTCGTAGCTGTGCTGTTTCTCTGCATTCTAGTAGGTAGTGCAGGAGAGGTTGTTGTGGTATGACATCACAGTGTTCACACCTTGTCTGGATGTCATCTAGGAGTTCCCAGTTTGCTTTGTAACCCAGCCGGAGTCTGTGTATGCATACTGCCAGTTTTCTTGGGGTGTATCTGTCTATGGGAGGGGGTTCTAGTTCCGATGCCCATTTGTACCATGTTGCAGAGGGAGAGCCATTCTCTATCCTCATATGTAGTTCCTTGATTAGGTTGTTCTTGAGCTGTGTCTTTATTTTGCTTTTGATTTGTTGCAGTGCAGGCTGTATGTGCACCTGTACATTGTGAATGTGTTTGGTGCTTTTGGCTAGCTCATCAGCCTTTTCATTCCCTGGTATCCCGATGTGACTGGGGATCCAGTTTATAGTTACTAGTCTGTTTCTTTCATTATGTTGATGTAAGAGGATTTTAATGTCCGCTATCAGGGATTTGTTTTCTTTGTTTTTGTCCTGCTGTAGGACCTGCACTGAGGATCGTGAGTCAGTATGGATGACTACTGGTCCTTCCTCATTTTCAATAGAGTATTTTAATGCTTGCTGTATTGCGACAAGCTCTGTCTGCAGGGTGGAGACATTGTTGGATGTTCTCCAGCAAGCTGTGAACTTGCAGGAGTGAACTGCCGCTCCTGCTGTTTGGGTTCCAGGATCTACTGTACCATCAGTATAGTAGATCTGTGCCCCTGTTGTTTCTACTGAGGTTATAGCTGCTTCTGCTGCGTTTCTGAGTTCTTCTATTGTGCAGTTTTCTTTTGCCCTTGGGAGTTTGGTGTAGTTGAATTTAGCAACTTGTTTTTTCCATGGTGGAATGTGTATAGTACTTTGTGCTGTGTCAGGTTTTAATTGTAGGATTGTTTCTGTAAGGCCAAGTCTTTTGATGTTATCGCTATGGTCTTTGCCATAAGAATCTGGGGTTTGTACTTCAGGATGTTTGGATAGTTCCTCTCTTACTCGTCTTTTGGTGATTGAGTCTCTGTCTGAGAGGAACATCTTTGCAACTATGCTTGCATTTCTTAGTGCAATTCTGTCTTCGAGGGTTGGTAGTCCGGTTTCCAACCTTAGGTTGCAAAGTCTTGTCCACATTGGGGCACCCAACATGAGCCTCATGGCATTGTTTTGAATCACTTCAATTGTGCTTGTTTGTAGATCTGTTAGTCCCAGGAGTGTTGGGGCGGCATAGTCTACTAGTGATCTGGAACAGGCTAGATAGTATTTCTTTTGGATGTGTTCATTTGCTCCATCCTTGAGCCTGCACATATATCTCATAGCTGCATTTCTGGCATTTGTTCTTTCCTTGAGATTTTTTATCTCTTGCTTGAAAGTGAGCTGTTTGTCTATTATTACCCCGAGGTATGTGTATCGGTCCACCCATTCTAGGGGTTCCATTCCTATTGTGAGTGGTTGTACGGGGTTTGGGGCTTTGATTGTCATTGCTTTTGTTTTGGCAATGTTAATTTTTAGTCCAAGCTCATTGGATTTGTGGCTGATGGCATTGAGTGCTCTTTGCATTTTTATTGTCCTGACTGGCCCTCGAGCTATTACACATACATCATCTGCATAGATAAATATATTAACTCCTTCAGGTAGCTGAAGTGAGGCTATATTTTCCATGAGGATGTTGAAAAGGAGGGGGCTTAGAATTCCTCCTTGTGGCGTACCATTTTCCAATTCATGATATGTGGATATCACTCCTTGAAATTTGACTCTGGCTTGCCTTCCTAGCATGTAGTTTTTAGTCCATGCTAGTAGGTGTCCTTTGACTCCTTTTTTGGCTACTGATTGCAGCACTGCAACTGGGCTTGCAAGCTCGAAGGCTTTTTCAAAGTCTATGAAGACTATTGTTGCCTTGTTCTGATTTATGCAGCTTAATACATCTGTGATGCATTCAGAGGTTCCAATTCCCTCCTGATATGCATATAGCTGCTTGTTTAGGGGGCCAATTTTGTACTTTAATCTGTTTAAGACCATTTTTTCTCCTGTTTTTTCTATACAGGATACCAAGGCTATTGGCCTGGGATTTGTTGGATCCTTTGGCTTGGGGATTGGCTGTGTATCTTGTTGTCTCCAGGTTTGAGGCCTTATGTGCTCTAGGTGTGTTTTGTTTAGTAATCTTAGGAATGCAGTTTCTCCTGCTGGACCCATGTGTTTGATCATTGTGTAGGTGATTTTGTCAGCTCCAGGTGCAGTGTCTTTCCCTGTCTTTTGTACTGCTCTTAGTTCCTCAACTGTGTATGGGGTGTCTGTGTCATCCTGCTGAAGGCAGGCTGTGTTGATCTCTTCCCATCTTGATGGTGCCAGTTGCTCTTGTTGCATTCTGGTTTCGGGGGAGAGATTGATTGACAGTGTTCTGTTTGCAAAGGATGTTGCAATTCTTTCAGCCTCCTCATGTGGGTGTGGGTGTGTGGCAATTGGTGTCTTTCTCTTTTTTCCGGCTACTCTGCCTAGCCATTTCCAAAGCTGAGTTAGATTGGTGTATCCTGACAGGCTTGAACACCATTCCATCCATTTTTCAATTCTGATTTCATGGATTCTTTCATTTGTTTCAGTTTTGACTGTTTGTAGTAGCTCTCTGTTTTCTACTGTGGATCTTCTTCTGTATATTTTTGTGACTCTGTTTAGTCTGGTTTTTAGTCTTCTGACTTCTGGGCAGTAGTACCAGGAGTCTTTGTAAGTGTAACTACCTTGTGTTGTTTTTAGTGGCATAGCTCTGTTGGCTGCATTGTGAAAGGCCTCAACTAGGTCTTTTTCTAGTTGGTCTATGTCCTCTGGAGGAGCGTAGCTGATTGCCCATTCCTCTATGGTTGTTTGAAAGCAGACCCAGTCTGCTAGGTCCTGGTTCCATCTTGGTGGGGGTGGTGGGATTGGAGGTAGTTGTTGTAAGTCCAATTCTGTCACTGTGGCAAAGTGATCACTTATCAGGGTTGAGTGTACTTGCCACTTGGTTAGGTGTCTAATGGCTGTTGTGGCAAAAGTCAGATCTAGTCTTCCACCTCTTATGTGTGTAGGTTGCCCTGTGTTTAGGAGGGAGACTCCCTCAAATTCATCCAGGGCGAAAGCTATGTGTTCCCCTGAGGGGTTTGTCCTTGATGGGGATGATAGTATGGGGTGATGTGCATTAAAATCCCCGCAGATAATTGTAGGTGTTCTTTCTGTGTGAGCAAAGAGTTGAGTTAGTTGTAACTCTCCTGTATCCTCCCTATGTAATTTTCTGTATATGTTGTATATGTCTATTTTTTGATTCAGTAATGTTATTGTTACTGCTAGTGTCTCTATGTTGGTGCCACAGGGAATAGGGTTGTGTAACCTTGTTGTTGGTATGCTAGTTTTAACTAATGTAGCTAGTCCTCTGTCTGTGCCTATCTGTGGTGCGATGTAGGCATTGTAGCCTGGGATTTTTAGTTTCTTTCCTGCTGGAAGATTGGTTTCTTGTAGCAGGATGACATCTACATTCTCAGTTTTGCATATTGCAATTAGGGAGGAGATCTTTGATCTAACACCGGCTGAGTTCCAGTTCAGAACTCTTACTCCATGGTGTAGGTTGAAGAGTATTGTCTTGGGTCCCTAGGGGCAAAGGCAATTGCCTTGACCTCGGAGGATGAAGTGGATGAGGTGGATGGGGTGAGAGTGGATGATGGGATGATGGATGGGGTGAGTGGTATGATAGGTGCGGGGACTGAAGTGGAGGATGTGGAAGGTACGGGTGATTGAGGTGATGGAATGGTAGGTGTGGTTGATGAGGAGTGAGAAGTGATCTCCTGGATAGCAAGAGAGGGGGATTGGGAGGACTTATTCCTGGAGAGCAAGTCTTTTAGGACTTGTTCAATGCTGGTAGCAATTGTTGCAGCATTGATTTTTCCAGTCACGGCCTGAGTGACTAGTTCGGTCAATTTATCCCTTAGGACCGTGGTCTTTATGAAGATGGTCCTAGGCAGTGGTTTCGGACCTTCGGTTGGAGCCTTGGAGGTAGATCTGGCTCTGGGTTTAGATACTGACCTGGTTCTTGTTCTGGAGTTGGAGTGCCTGTTTAGCTCCTCCTGGGTATAAAATCTCCTTCTGGGTAGAGGTTTGGGGGCCGCTCTTCCTCTAGATGGGTCCCTTTTGTCTTTGGGGAGGGCAGCAATTACTCTTGCTACCCTTTCAGGGCATCCCCAGGCCATTGCAGTATGCCCTTTCTTGCAGTTTGAACACTTTTTGACTGTGGGTATTCCAGCAGCCTTCTTGTCAATGCACTCCTGTGTGGGGTGCTTAAGGCTGCAGACAGCACAGGTTGGGACCTTTGCTTGGCATTGGTCCTTGTGATGCCCATACTTCTGGCAGTTGTAACATCTGAGGGGATCTGGGTAGTATTTGTTGACCCTGAAGCTGCCAAAGATGCCTAGGTCGACTCTTCGTGGGTGTGGACCCTTAAACGTCACCAGTATGGCTTTTGTAAGGATGCCTGCCTTGTTCTTCATCCTTTCTGCTGCAGTGATATTGGGTAATTTAACCAGGTGGCTTTCCATCATATCAGTTGGGTAGCCAACCACAACTGCTTTTTTTAATTTTTCCTCTTCTTTAAGCTCCAATAGCTTAATGTCTGAGGTGCTTCGCAAGGTTATCAGTGCTCTTGCGTCCTTGGTGGATATGGTCCACTGTCCTTGCCTGTTCGGTTTGGCAATCATCTGAATGTTTTTGTATTTGCTTTCAAAGGCAGCAATAGCCTTGAAGGCCTCTGATGGGTTACCAGCTAAGACCCTAAAAAAATAGGTCTTGTTTTCTCTAGCAGGCTGGTTGCTGCTTCCTGCGGTGAGGTTTCCTTGTTGGGTGGGTACATCATTCCCTGGTTGGCTCCTTCTAGGAAGTTTCTTTTTTCTCCTTACTTCCTGCCAAGGTAGGTTTCCTTCTCCATCAGAGTCGTTGTCGTTGGTCCTCTTCCGGTTTGTTTGGTCTTGGTCCTGTTCCATTCGTTTTTGTTCATTGTCCATGAGTTCCTGTTCGGCTTCCTTATCAAGTTCAGTTAGAAGGGGTTGCAGGTCGGGGTCCATCTCCATTTCACCAGTTGCTAGAGCTTCTAGTACGATCTCATGAAGTTCATTCCAGGATAAGTCCTTTTTTTCAAGATGTAGGAGTATATGATCAGAGACCATATAGAGAGACAGACAGTGTGCCAGGTGGGGTTGTCCAACCCTTTAAGCCCTAGGGCCCCAAGCAAAGTTATAGTAGAAGTTATAAGAATGAATTACAGAATCTGAAAATGAAACACAAATTCGTTAGTTATATGGGGGTTATGCTAACTAACCTATTGCTAGAGCAGTGCTGAAACTAACTCTTTTTAGCTAAGTACTAGCCTACACAAATAGCTGTTGGGGAGCCTTCTTACTGCGTTCATGCACTAAGACGGCCCAGCAGTCTATTCCTGCAGGTAGGGAGGTTTGGGGTAAAAAGCAAAACTCAGTGTAAAACCTAAAAGTTTTTATTTGAGCTGATTCCTGACCCTATTTGAATACTGGCTTATTTCGCCAGTTACCAAGAATAACAACCTATTATTTATCAAACAACTTGGCTTATAGGCGCCAAGCCTAACAGCCCTATGCCACTTGCCACAGACAGCGAGAGTGGGAGTTTTTGACCCTTTGGCCCTGCTTCTACTGGAGTTTTAAGACCACAACGGCTACCAGATTTTCCACAGGAGGATCTATTAGTAAGGTAAAATTATGTAGATGGAGGCAAAGCTTAGCCTATATTGTCAATTTAATTTTCTTTATATGAGGGGGCTGATTACAGCCAATTCAGGGGCAAGGCCCTTGTCAGTACAGCAAAGACTGCAACAGAAATCGTCGAAAAAACGGCGAAAATCGGCGACGAATTCGGCGAGAAATCGGCGAAAAACGTCGGCGAAATCGGCGATTTATCGGCGGAGGCGGCGGCGGCGGTCTCTTCAGGAAGCTGAATGTATCAGCCAAGTGAAGAGGGAGCAGGCAACAGCAGTAACGGCAGCGGAAGATGTCGGCAGTCAGCAGGCAGGAGCAGCAGTGATGGTCCTCTCTCAGTGGGATCTGAGTGAGAACTGACTTTATTTGAATGCGCACGGAAATACATTACAAGGTGCGGACGGAAACGTAGGATGACGTTGGCGCCAAGTCAGATTGAAGTGCCCGCCAAAATATATGTGTTTTCTTACACTTACAAATATATGAATTATGGGTTAACAAAAACATGTTATGAAACGATACATATATCAAAATGTAGCTCTGGTAGAGTGGAATATATATACATAGGACACCACAGTGTGGCGAAGAGAGAATTTAAATAAATAAGTAGTTTGTCGATTTTCTGGACGACGAAGGGATCGGTGTCCTTACAAGTACTCCCCCCCCTCAAGACATCGGGCGGCGTAGAGGGCTGATGATCAATCTTCGTATCTCTTCGGGCGTAGGAGGGTTCCTCTTGTTTTTGAACGGAGGGGCGCGCTGGCGGTCGGTGTAAGGATCTCTTCCTCTTGACGTCGTTTGATGATTTTTCCTTCGTTGGGCGGCTTATTTTGTGGCGGAACTCTGGGTCTGCCAGGTCCAGCGGAGGCGGTGTCGCTTCCTTCGAGAAACGCTGGTTTCACGTGGTTTATTGAGACCCAGTCCTCTTGGCCATGGACGTCGAGAAGGAAGGCTTTCGTTGACTTTTTAATTACCCGGTAGGGACCTCGATAAGGTCTGGTCAGTGGTTGTCGATGAGCGTCGACACGGACGAAAACGTACTTGCAGTCATCCAGGCTTTTTGGCTTGAAGTGCTTGGTTCTGTCCTGGTAAGTTTTGAGACACGGCCTGAACTTCCTGGCGATGTCCCTTAGGTGATCCAGCTGCGTGTCGTCGGTTGATGAGGGAAAGAATTCGCCAGGAACTGCGAGCGCTTCCCCGTAAACTTTTTCGGCGGGCGAAGGTTCGCCGTCTGCGCGAGGGGCGGTGCGAAGGCCGAGCAGTACCCAAGGAAGTCGTGATTTCCAGTCCCCGTCGGTGCAGCTCGCCATCAGGGACGCCTTGAGGGCGCGGTGCGTTCTTTCGACCATGCCGTTTGCCGCGGGGTTGTATGCCGTGGTGCTGTGGAGCGTCGTCCCCATCAGGTTTGACAAAGCAAGCCATATTTCTGAGAGGAAAGCGGGGCCTCTGTCAGTCGTGATGTCGTCAGGAACGCCAAACCTGCTCACCCAGCTTGACAGGAGGGCTTCGGCACATGCTTGAGTCGTAGCTTCGGTCATCGGCGATGCCTCCAACCACCTTGTGGAGCGATCGATGATCGTAAGTAGGTAGCGAGCGGATCCAGAAGGGGGCAATGGTCCCACGACGTCGATGTGTATAGGTCCGAAACGTCTTTTTGGCTGGGGAAAATCGCCCACCCCCGATTCGGTGTGACGGCTGACCTTGCTTGACTGGCAGTTGATGCATGACCTCGCCCATTCCCGGGCGTCCTTTTTTATCCCTGGCCAGACAAACTTTTCAGACAGAAGGCGAGCGGTGGTGCGTCCTGAGGGGTGCGAAAGTCCATGGATGATATCGAATATTTTCCTTCTGCAGGAGGCTGGTACCCAGGGACGAGGGCGGCCCGTGCTGGTGTCGCAAAGAATAGTTACTCCTGCTGGTCCGAGGGGAACCGCACTTATCTTGAGCGCGGATGGCTCCGTCAGGTGAACCTGTGCTTCTCGGTCGGTGCGTTGTTCGGTTGCGAGATTGGCGTAGTCGATTCCCAGGTGGATCGCGTCAATTTCAATCCTTGAAAGGGCGTCCGCGACTGGGTTTTTCTTTCCTGGGACGTAACGTATGGTGCACCCGAATTCGGCGATTGATGCGAGATGACGTTGTTGTCGGGATGACCATGCGTCCGTTGATTTCGTGAAGGCGTGGACGAGGGGTTGATGATCCGTTGCAATCGTGAAGGGGGTACCCTCCAAGATGTGCCTGAAGTTGCGGACGGCGAGGTAGACGCCGAGGAGTTCCCTATCGAAGGTGCTGTATCTTGTTTCGGCGGGTTTCAATTTCTTGCTGAAGAATGCCAGCGGTCGAGGAGAACCATCGACGAGTTGCTCAAGCACAGCCCCGCAGGCGACGTTGCTGGCGTCGGTCGTTAGTCGCAGGGGCGCGTTGTCGTCGAAATGAGCCAGGATGGTGGCATTCGCAAGGGCATCCTTCGTCCGAGCGAATGCCTGTTGCTGGGGCAAGCCCCACTCGAGTTTTTTTGCTTTTCCTTTCAGGACGTCGTCTAGGGGTGACAGGGTTTCTGCGATGTTGGGGATGAAGCGCCTGTAGTAATTGACCATTCCCAAGAACTCCTGAAGTTGGCGGATGGTCGTAGGCATTGGGAACTTCCTGATGGCGTCGACTTTGGTTGTCATGGGTTTTACCCCGCGCGAGGATACACGGTGACCAAGGAAATCCACTCCCTCCGCACCGAACGTACATTTGTCGAAGCGTACGACTAGGCCGTTCTCCTGTAGGCACTTTAGGACGGTGCGGACGTGTCCCCGGTGTTCCTCCTTGGTTTTCGAGAATATCAAGATGTTGTCGACGTAGCAGACGCAGAAAGGTAGGTCACCCAGAATGCTATCCATTAGTCGTTGGAAGGTTGCCCCGGCGTTGCGTAGACCGAAGGTTGAGTATGCGAAGGTGTAGGATCCGAACGGCGTTACAATGGCAGTTTTCGGGATATCTTCCGGGAATACGGGGACCTGGAAGTAAGACTTGAGAAGGTCCATCTTGGTAAAAAACTTTGCGCCATGCAACGCGTTCGTTAGGTCCTGCATGTTGGGCAGTGGGTAATGATCGGGCGTTGTGATGAGGTTGAGGCGCCTGTAGTCGCCGCAAGGTCTCCAGGACCCGTCCGGCTTTTTAACCATGTGCAGGGGTGATGCCCAGGGGCTCGATGCTTTCTTTCAGATACCCATGCGTTCCATGTCCTCGAAGGCGCGTTTGGCATCCTTCAGTTTCTGAGGCGGGAGGCGGCGGAATTTGGCGTGAGTGGGAGGTCTTGTCGTTGTGATGTGGTGGTAGATACCATGCTTGGACGGGGAACCTGGCGAGTGTCGGAGCTCGGGCTTGAAAACCTCGGGAAACTCTCGTAGGAGGTCGGCGTAGGGGTGCGTTGTTACGGCGGATACGGACATTGTTGCAGGGCCGTGTTCTAGGGCGCGAGACTGGCAGGTTCCCGTGTCGATGAGACGTCTGTTAGCGACATCGACGAGGAGTCCATGGTGGGCGAGGAAATCCGCACCGAGGAGGGGGCGATTGACGTCGGCGATAGCGAAGGGCCAAGAATACGAACGGCCCATGATAGATATCTTGAGGGTCTTGATTCCATAGCACCGTATGGGAGATCCGTTGGCGGCGATGAGTGAGGGAGCGTTTTTGTCGGGACCACGGTCTAGGTCGGACTTCGAAGGAGGGAACGTTGACTGCATTGCGCCGGTGTCCACCATGAGTCTACGGTTGGAAATGGTATCGAGGATACAGAAACCAATCTTGTTATGGTTAACTGCGGCCGCGATGGTGGCAGGTGGATGCTTCTGGCGTCATCTTCTAGGGAAACTGCATGGTGCTCTACATTTCTTGGCGTCACTGCCGAACTGTTGGTGGTAGAAGCACCATGCTGGGTTAGGCCTAGGGTTTGGTCGCGTCGGTTGCGGTGGTTTCTTTCTTGATAGAATGTTGATCTCGTCGTCCTCGAGGGCCCTTGCCGAGGAGTCTATGGAAGAGCAGCTGCTGAAGGAGGAGAACGGAGGCGGTGTTGACGATGATGCTCCGAGGCGAGATGCTTTGGAGGCCTCGTGGAGCTTCTGAGCCTTCGACAGGAGTTCGTTCATCGGGAGCATGTCGGCGTCTGTCAATTGGGCCCGTACGTCCTGTGGTAGGCGTCGAAGAAAGATCTCTCGAGATAAACTAATCTCACGTCGTCGGCCGTTGCTGTCTGTTTCGGGGAGCATGAGCAGGCCGGTTAGCTCGTCCCACGCCTCGACAGGAGAGGTGTCACCCATGGGCTTGCCGGCGAGGTCCAGAACTTTCTGTGCCCTTGCTGAGACGGAGAGGGAGTAGATACCGATGAGTTTCGTTCTCAGGTCGTCGTATGAAACTTGGCCGGCCTGGGCGTCGAGCCATGGGGAAATCTTGTCGAATACTTCTTCAGGTATGGAGGTGAGAACGATGTCAGCCTTGGCGCAGGAGTCGCTGAGTCTAGCGACGCGGAAGAGTACGTCCGCTCTCAGGAACCAGGAAGCGGTGTTGTGTTGAGAAAAGGGCGGCAGTTTGACTTTGGGCGTGGAGGCGAGGCCGTTGGGTGCGATGGGCGTGTTGCTTCCTGCATCGTGGCCAGACGACGAGTCGGCGAAGAGGTGAGAAGTTGATATGTCGGTTAAGCTCATCCTACTGCCTTACGTTCACCGAAGTGTGGGAGAACCAAAGGCAGGTTCGTGCCTAAGGTAACGGAGTATGTAGAAGGTAGCACGGCCGTAATAAGTCCGTTAATGGCAAAGCCAAAACCGCTGATGCTACTTTCAACTCCGGGGTCACCAGTTGTAAGGACAGTGAGACAAGCGTCACCAAGATCAACTGATACTTTATTTGAATGCGCACGGAAATACATTACAAGGTGCGGACGGAAACGTAGGATGACGTTGGCGCCAAGTCAGATTGAAGGGCCCGCCAAAATATATGTGTTTTCTTACACTTACAAATATATGAATTATGGGTTAACAAAAACATGTTATGAAACGATACATATATGAAAATGTAGCTCTGGTAGAGCGGAATATATATACATAGGACACCACAGTGTGGCGAAGAGAGAATTTAAATAAATAAGTAGTTTGTCGATTTTCTGGACGACGAAGGGATCGGTGTCCTTACATGGTATGCTGCCAGGGGGTCAAGTTGAAAGTAAATAATTATGAGAGAGACAAAACTGAGAATCATGTGTCGTTCTTTCAAAGTGGCAGAATAAAACCAAAGTGAAAAAATAAATAGAAAAATCCAAAGTCCAAACACAAGAGCAACTGGCATTCAACAAGGTTTCAAGGCAACATTACACATAAATTATACCATGTATATAATCGATTGTGGGTTAGATGAAACCCAGGAACACATGCTATGAAAAACTTATAGGCATAATCATTCTCTGGATTAGTGATTATTCATGAAAGCCATATGTCATTGTTGTCACAGTATGACTAAGGATTACTCACTATGTGGAGCTTTGGTAGCTCACCTGGAACCACTTGTTGTTGGTCGGTGCTTGAATAAAGGTTGAGCAAATCATCACCATTGACGTTTTCATCTTCTCAAGCGTGGCAGACTAAAATGGAAATGCTTTGACATGTAGAAAATACTGAGTAACTTATGACCACTAAAATATCATCCACTCTACCCTGGACCCCATTTTATGGGTGGGTGACCACTGTATTTTGGAATAATGTTGGTATCTCCCTCAATACTGGTGCAATAATACATGGTTGTCACAGCCATAATTCTGTCCATACTGTTGTTAATGAATGTGAAAGCAGTTGTACCTTTAGATTAGTGTTGCTGTACCTGTGATTGCTTGTTCTATGGATGGAAACTGAACTCAGAAAACAAGATTGACATTAAAGAGCCCTACAAGGACTGGTCCTTAGCAGACAGAGCAACTACATATATACTATGTGTGAAGGTCAAATTATTTTTTGAAGTAGCATCAAAGAAGAAAAACAAGCATCATATATTTTGTTGAAGACTGAGGATAAAATTGGGCAATTATATAACAATTGGGATATGTATGAAAAGGAATGGGAGACTGAGAATGTGTGGGCTAAGTTTGATGGTCACATAACACCTGCATAGAATTTTTGGGTGAAACGGCGGACTTTCCAATGGATGCCAAAACTTATCAATGAATCAAGCGGTGATCTTCTCAGCTGGTTAGCAATGACCAACAGTCTAAAATTTGGTACAAAGCTTGCTGACATACAGAAGTCTCACACTGGGCATGGCGAAGGTTACACGCTAGCAAAGGTAACTAAGGCTTGCCAGATTTATGGCTGCTCTGTGTCACACTAGCAAGCATTCCAGAAAATCCAAAGGGCAACATAAGTCCATGCAGTACGAAATGGTACAAATCACACTATGAATTTTCAAACTGTAGGTGTTATTAACATAAACAAGGTGAAGATTGCACTTCCACAGGATAGAGACCATCAAGGTCCATGAAAGATGTCCTTAACTAGAAGTAGGAGTATCAATGTCATCAACAGCTGATGATTTAGAGGGAAACATGGCAAAGGTCACGGTTGGGGATATGGTAGAGATAGGGAAAACTCTGAGAATCAAAGCAGTCAGGTCCATACAGTAGACGAAAACGAGGCTTCCTGAGGCAAAGAATTCTACCAGGTTTGTTACAATATGATTAAAACTATGAAATTGCCATATTAGCAATATGGGGAGACTGGAATTGGATACAGTTGAGGGAAGGGAACTTGTTATCCTTGTGCCTCCTCTGCCTCTTCCACCACCACATATTCCCGGGAAAAATTGGATTCTGCTGGATACTCGAAACTGTATAAAGTACAGGCAAGGCCTGGTGTACACCTGGACGCTTCCAATGGTGGAACAATAACCTTTGCATGTCAGTACATACAGTTGAGTCGGTAGAAAATGTCTTTCTTCATAGCAGTGTGAAGTCCAACAATCCTTGGATTGACTAACTGAAAAGAAATGGCATTGCTATTGCTTAGGGACAAGGAAGGCCCAAACGTGAACAGCTTAAATCATGAAACAAAACCAAAGATGGAGGTAATGCTGGAGAATCTAAAAATTAGGTTTCCAGCCGGGTTTGACACCATCAAGGACTTCAAATCCAAACATTCCTCCATTCATTCATCCATCTAAACATGAAGTATGCTCTACAGCAGAAGAGACAATGGCGAAGGAGCTAGAAAGGATGTAAAATCTGCATGTCATGATACAGGAGATGGATTCAATGGACTAAGTGTTGAGCATCATATTTGTAGGGAAGGCAAATGGAGGCATGCAAGTATTTGTTGATCCAAGACAATTAAATAGAGCGCTTAAAAGGCCCATTTACAAAGCCCTTACTCTCGAAGGGATCAACCACTAGTTTCGGGGTGCACAGTTTTTCAGCAAGTTAGACGCAAAGAATGGCTACTTGTCTATACATCTGGATTTGGAGAGCTCCAAGATGACCACTTTCAACGCACCCTTTGGGAGATATAGAATTTTGAGGTTATTGCTTGGCATAGTAGTGTCACAAAATGTGTTCTAGCAGATAATGGATGTCATTTTTGAGAAATATCATGTGTGTGTTGGGAACACAGATGATATAGCAGTAACTGGTGCAAATGAAGAGGAGCATGGTCATAATCTGTTAAACCTGATGAGAGTGGCTAAGGAAGATAGACTGGTCTTTATGTTTTTTTACAAATACTTAACTAAAAAGCTGGAAAGTCCTTCCTTGTGATCAATCTACTCTGCAGATGATGTACAGCCAGACGCTAACAGAGCGGCTGTCATTTGGCAGATTCCCTTACCTGAAAACTTCACTGAATTGTAGGAATTTCTTGTCATTGCAATGTATGGGTGCTCTTTTCACCAAGTTTTTCTCACCATACTTCACAAATGTGAGCACTCCTTAAGCAGGACACCATGTTCAATTGGCCAAGAGTATGTCTTAATAAAAGTGAAGACACCACCCTAGAGCACTTCTATGCACAGAAAGAGAGCATCATTCTGATGGGCTGCTCATTAAAAGGGCTAGAAGTAAGGTGCAAAATCAATAATATTGGCAAGCAAGTCGCTCACCACGGCAGGGCCTTGGCATGAAAATATCAAATGCAAAGGGCTGATAGTGGTATACTGGAATGACAAATTTCCACGTACATGCATGATAAGCCATTCACTGTACACTCTGATCACAAGCCTTTCAAGATGACACAATTAGAAAATCTCCATGTTGTTCCACCAAGACTGAAGAGGATCTTATTGAAACTCCAGAACCATGATATACATATCAAGTACCAGCCTGGCAAGATGATGCTACTTACTGATGGATAATTACATTTTCTGGGATCTGCGGCAACAGGCCAGATTGAGCTTGATGTCCAAGTAAACCTGGTCCAGTTAACATGGGATCAGAAACAAGAGGTCCGTGCGGTAACCACCAAAGACCGCGAACGTGGCCCTCTATACAAAGTGATTTTAGTTGGGTATCCCAACAGCCAAAAACAGTCCTTGATGTTGCTGAGACCCTAGTGCTTATAGAGGGATGAATTGTCTCTGGAAGACATCTTTGTCATCAAGGGAAGCCATCAGTTAGTTATTCAATAGTTGATTAAACCTGTAATACTGGAAAGTTTCCATGCAGGGCATCAATGACTGACCTGCATACCAAGACCAATGTGTACTGGAACAATACATAACGAGACATTAGAGACTATGTGGCCTGCTATACCATAAGTCAGAAATACCATAGAAGTTGGAGAAAGGAGCCACTGATATCCAAGGAAGTCCCTCCATGGATTTAGCAAAATTTGGTCTTGGATTTCTTGGATCTTGACGGAAATGGGTACATCCTGGTGGCAGACCTGATCACAAAGTTCCATTTTGTTTGCTTAATGAGAAGCTCCTGCAGCAACAAAGCAATCATCGCATACTTGAACAAGTTATTTGGCACGTTTGGAGTGTCTAAAGTGTTGTATAGGGATGACAGTGCATAGTACATGTTACTAGGGCTGCCGAAACGTGGAATTGACGTCATCGATACGGCTAATCTGCTCCACATCTTGATGAAGTGTGGAATGTGGAATCCGAGTGTTAATAAATTCCACACTTTGTAAAGAGATGATGTATGTCGATTAAATATAATAAAAAGTAATAAATAATTAATATGAGTGTTTTATTATTTATTTTCCCCGTGATATCTATATGAAAATCACAATAATTGTAAAGTCTATGAAAGTGTGGATGCTATGGGACTAGGAGGCTCAGTGGAGTTCAGTGCTTGATGTTGCCGACTCACTGAAAGACTGATTCTTGAATCAGTGATGTGGAGTTGCCTAGTGTGGAGAATCCGGCAGCCCTGCATGTTACATAAATTCCGGACATTCACCGGCAAGTGGATATTGTAGTACATTACTTCCTCTTCTTGGTATGCATAGTCAAACAGGCTCACTGAGCAGTTGATCATTATCTTAAAGAATACAATAAAGAAAGCTCAAGAAAATGGGATGGACACTGAGCTAGCATTGCCACAATTACGCATTATTCTAATACCCGAAAACAGCAGCTATTGATGGGCCAAAAAGCTAAATTGAACATCTCAGTGTGTCTGAATAGCCCACATGTTGACACCGATCAGGCACTAATAAACTGTCATGAGAGTCAAAAGTCAAAAGCTCAAATAGAATTGCTAAACCAGTTACAAAATTTCAGTACTATGTGCAGGTTGGGAAGTCGTGGGCATGAACCATCCAACGGCTGGAGGATACAAGCCAAGATCGTTGAGAAAAGCCAAGAGCCACTTTCATACATAGCAAAGATGCTAAACTGAAGTTACCTTGTTTCAATCGGTGTCCCATCATGGGTTGTCTGTCTGGACGACTACCTGATGCTGTACGGGAGAAGTTGCCGTTCGAGGACGCGTGTATCTCCAACAAAATCAATGTTGGACCAGCTAAGATCCAACATAAATCGTCACATGGTATCCGACCACTAGTAATAAGTTATTGCCCAGGTTTTAGTAGGTTTGGACGACAGCTATGTAAGGCCGAATGTCGTGAACTGTAACTCAAGTGACAGTGTATGTATGAGTGGGACTAGTCATGTGACTGGGTGTAGGTGGATCGCTTACCCATCGGTCAATTCTTCTGCATAATCATAGCGGTGTTCTCATTAAACTAAGTGAAAACCGAGATTCAAGCTGACATTAAGTTCCAATCTAATGATCTGTGGAGATGTATGTTCATGTGTATTTTTTTATTGCCATTGGTATCCAAGTATTATTATTATTATTATTATTATTATTATTATTATTATTATTATTATTATTATTATTATTATTACTTGCTAAGCTACGACCCTAGTTAGGAAAGCAGGATGTTATAAGCCCAGGGGCCCCAACAGGGAAAATAGCTGAGTGAGGAAAGGAAACACGGAAAAATAAAATAATTCAAGAAGAGTAAGAACATATAAATAAATATTTCCGACATAAACTATAAAAACTTTAACAAAACAAGAGGAAGAGAATTTAGATATAATAGTGTGCCCGAGTGTACCCTCGATCAAGAGAACTCTTACCCAAAACAGTGGAACACCATGGTACAGAGACTATGGCGCTACCCAAGACTAGAGAACAATGGTTTGATTTTGGAGTGTCCTTCTCCTAGAAGAGCTGCTTACCATAGCTAAAGAGTCTCTTCTACCCATACCAAGAGGAAAGTAGCCACTAAACAATTACAGTTCAGTAATTAACCCCTTGACAGAAGAATTATTTGGTAATCTCAGTGTTGTCAGGTGTATGAGGACAGAGGAGAATATGTAAAGAATAGGCCAGACTAATCGGTGTATGTGTAGGCAAAGGGAAAATGAACCGTACCCAGAGAGAAGGGTACAATGTAGTACTGTCTGGTTAGTCAAAGGACCCTATAAATCTTTAGTGGTAGTATAAGATATAGAAATCACAAAAGCCATGGCATATTGTTCTATTATTTGCTCTTTAGTCAAGAAAATATATGCTAATTACCTACCAGCATAGAAATATTTTTTTTCCTTTTAAACCTACTACTTATACATCACGTTTTCTTACCTCCATGCATAACATAATTAGGCTACCATTATTATTTTGGATTTTATCAGTGGTTTTCCAGTAATATTATAGAATCTGCTGATATAGTTTATCATTTTTATTACACATGAAGAGGATTATCTGGTCTATTCTAATTCGGAGATTTCTTTGCGAAAATTAGGACTAATGTACTAAGTGCTTTTTTTTATAATAGGTCTATTTTGAAGAGTTGATATGTTCTGCTGAAGTTTTTCTTATAATAGATCTCCACAATTTATTTTTGTACTAACTATTGGCCTTTAGGCCTCTAACATTTGAAGTTTTAATTCCCTTTTTTTTTTCTTTTTTTTTTGGTGGGTGGGGTGGGGTTTATTGCTTCATTTTACACTATTTTCGTATTCTGTTGTGTAATCAATAATTCTTAAACCTTTTTATGCAACTCTTTAATGTTCTTCATAATTTTCCCTGGATTTATCCCAGCGTTTTATAATTAAGTGAAACTGTTTCAGGCATTTTTACTAATCGATGGTAACTTTAGATCACGGATATTTTTTTTTTCCCTGTAATATTATCTAAAAGCAAACTGATGTTCTTGTAAGACATATTACTTTTCAAAATGCTAAACGGGCTGCTGGTGCATACAGATACAGCACCATAAACAATTTAAGTTGCCCATATCTTTTTTTTTTTTTTTTTTTTTTGTCTTCTCATTGGCTACATCATCCTCAATTTTGATTCTTGGTTTTGTCAGTGTTTACTATTTTCGCAAAAAAATTTGCTCGCTGGATTATCGCCGAATGCCTGTGATATCCCAGTGAGCTTTTATTACACTAGTAAGTACAATAACCAATAGATGGTGCTGATCAATAATTGATTTTGTGCTCAGCTTTTATTCATTTGCACCAGACCAGTGATATTTGTTCCTAACAGTGGATATGAAGACACCAGCAATTCTCTACTGAAACAGCGTTGGTATCTATCACATTCCCAATGGATAGGAGGAGGTAAGGCTCTAGTTTGAATTTATATATACATATTGCTTCCTCAATAGGTGCAGGTTATCTTAGCCTTAGACCATGCATTCATAAAGTCTGGCCCTAGGTCGAAGTCTAGTTTACAAGAAATGATTAATCTTACAGATGGAGACATGGTCTAGCAAACATGACATTCATAAATCTTGCTTAATAGCTTCAAATTAGGAGCAACTATTTTGAACCTAGGCCAGTCTTTTGCATAGGTTAGGCCACTTAGGATTAGGTTATCACGTTCAAAACATTGGGTTAGGGTACATAATTATCTCTGTTCCAGTTATACCTTGCATATTTGAGCTTTCATTGTTTAAAGATTGCCATGCAGAATTATCATATAGAACTTTTTTTAATTTTTACCTTAAATTTAGGTACCTGGTTATGATCTTTCATCTCTGTTCAAGTAGCCTATTGTAAAAAACCCCTTTTTCGCACTCTGCTAGATAGGCGTTCAAGCCCAGCTCAAGCCCAATAGTTTCCAGTAGTGTTTACAACTTAACCATCCTTGTGAGCTGGAGATGGGGTTTAGTTTGGGGAGTCATCAGCAGCTATTGCCTGGCTCTCCCTGGTCCTAGCATCCATGGAGATGGGTCTTTGATATGTGTATGGGTTTGGTCTCTAGGAATTGTCTTGTCCTTTACCTTTGCCACTCATGATTGACCTTTAAATCTTAATAGTCGTACAGATAAAGTATATTACCTAAAGTAGGAACATACCTGGAACACACCATACATATTTTCAAAAATGACTTTGAAACTGTGATGGATCGCTGTTTATTATTATTATTATTATTATTATTATTATTATTATTATTATTATTATTATTATTATTAGTAGTAGTAGTAGTAGTAGTAGTAGTAGTAGTAGTAGTAGTACTACTACTACTACTACTACTTGGTAAGCTACAATCCTCGTTGGAGACCAGGGGGAACAGGGAAAATACCCCAGTGAGGAAAGGAAACAATGAAAAATTAAATATTTTAAGAACAGAACCAATATTAAAATGGATATTAGAATTAATAGAAGTGAAAAAGAATTATAACCCTATCTATTAAATTGCCACTTTAAAGGGATTAACTATCAATCAGATGAAAATAAATATATGATATAATAAACAGGCCTCAGTTGGTACAGTATCTACTGCACATCAAGTACAATATAAATGCAATGGTTTCCAAGAAATAACTAACTTGATTTTGACTTTATAAGATTCCTTTGTTTACAAATAAGAAAGACTAGAGTTGACCAACCACATTGCATTGCATTATTATTAGTGAAAATCTCAATATTATCTTAAAATGTGTTTTAGTAATAAACACCAATTTGGTTAATAATTCGGTCTTCATTTATTGTCGCATAACAAAATCATCAGTAGACACCACCTGCTGGATTACCTGTTTAATGTCGTTTTACTTATATCTCGATAAAGCATCCATTATTTTAGCCCACCAGATTAACACTACTATAATTTAGATATCAGATATAATTTAGTATTTAGTCTTGCACCATTAGAACAGGCAATTTGCGAGATAAAATTAACCCTGCATTAAGAAAATATGGTAAAACCACAATCGTGTTTCACGTAGAAATGTGACGTTTATCCAATAATATAAAGATACTAAGGCAGTAATGATACTTGTTAATTAATTAATAATATAAATGCATATATAATCTAAGAGAACGTTTAAATGACATCATGTGGGCAAGGGTCGTCAAACAGCAACGCAAAAATCGAGGAAACATTTACATAATGGGAAATTACTATCCCATCTTTGGCTGCACACAGTATGACGTCATAAGATCGTTGCCATAGATTACATTGTCATTTTGAATGTTAATACATTTTTGTCATCTTTTTTTCTACTTTAGGGATAAAATAAAAGGATTTTATATCAATTTTATTACTTGACGAAGAATATAGGTTGAAAAGAATAAGATTTTAAATATTCAAACTTGATTGAAATGGCATTTGCGTCACTATTTGTATGAATGAAAACAACCAATAAAATATCTATATTCATACTCACTCCATTTTATCTGATAAATTTTTAATTTGTTAAAAAAGACTTTTTATTGAGATTATTTCTTATTAAAATAAACTCTAAGGGTATAATTGTGAAATTGACCAAATAAAACATAAGTTTTACATGCAGTGATTGGATTAGTACTGGCAACACTGTAAAATGTATGATGTTGTTCAGATGAAAATACTAAGTGGCAGCTGTTATGTACAACGTACGTAATGGTAGGAATAAAGCAAAATTTTGTTTTATCCTTTCATCCGTATCCAAAAATATCTAGGAACTTTTGTAAAAACTTCCATTAGCCATACACATAAGAGGGAAATTGTGATATTAGATTAGAAATAGGGGTAAAGAATGGTATTATAGTGACTAATGGCAACAATTCCTCACCCAATCATAGCTAAGGATGTTGTAGCCAATAGAAGCATAGATATAACCAGACTATATATTGTAGGAAGAAAGAAGGTAAAAATTCGAACGTTAATATACTAGTTGCCAACTCCAAAAAGGACACAATAGTTTGACCGCTCAGTGTTCAGATGGCGTTGCAGGTATATTGCATGGCGTCGGTCTTTTATATTCAGAATTTGACAGTTGATAACTTGATACAAACGAAATTATGGCGCCAACAGTAAATAAGTCGCACAAGTGTGTTGTTTGCAATAAACGAAAAGAAACCAATCGTCATACGGTGTTTCGCAGGTTCCATAAGGATAAAGAAAGGTGAGTACTAGCAGTATAATACATGAAATATATGCAACTCATTAGTAAGCCCCACTGATATATATTGGGTAAAGATTAGCGCAAGGCATCCGCAGTACATTTTTTTTTTGTCAAAGCTATTAAAATAATATATTTCTAAGGAGCTGACATATTTGGCATTAGGAACATGTTTAGTGGTAAGTATTATTTTTAACTTTGACTTAACTTATAAGTGCATGAATATTTCAGCAAGTTTGTACACCTGAGTAGCATTACAGGAGTATACTGGTTCAACATGTTATTTTGTTAGTGTTCCTTTTCTTCTTTTATTTTTTTTTCTATTTCCTAAATAAAGACTACCATTTTACAGTATTTGTAAACTGTGTTTGTATGTATTTGTATTTTTATGTGCATTGCATGTGTGTTTACTGTCTGTACTTTCTGTGTTTGCATAATTGCTTTGTCTTATGTTTGCACTATGTATTTAATTCTTGAAGATAAAAATATTTTAGTATTGTGTTTTCACATATTTATAATTATATTAGAGTTTATTTGCATGTAATTCATGATGCAATTTTGGTTTACTTGTATGTTATTATTATTATTCTTTTTTTTGGTTTACAGTTTTTATTTGTGCAATATTATTTAATGAGTTATTTTTTTTCTTATTAATGCATAATTCATTAAAGTTCATGTCATGTGATTTATCTTGCATTATCTTGCATGGGATTTATCTTGGTTTGCAGGCTACCTTATTTCTATTGCCAACTCCCTTTTGATTATTTTTATGTGTGATACAATTTAGTGAGTTATTGTGTTCGTTTTGTTTGTATATTGATACATTTATCAGTTTATATTGCTAAAGAGTATTACTGCGTACATCATGTATTTCCGTTTCAATAAAAAAATTACAATTGTGTTTCATATACACCTAATATCTCCATTCTAAAGTGGCCTACAAACTGTAATTAAATATATGACTACACATATGCAGTTGTGGCTAAGTTTAACAAATCAGATATACAGTGAACCCTCGTTTATCGCGGTAGATAGGTTCCAGTCGCGGCCGCGATAGGTGAAAATCCGCGAAGTAGTGACACCATATTTACCTATTTATTCAACATGTATATTCAGACTTTTAAAACCTTCCCTTGTACGTAGTACTGTTAACAAACTACCCTTTAATGTACAGAACACTTAATGCATGTACTACAGTACCCTAAACTAAAACAGGCACAAATATTAAAGGTGATTTTATATCATGCATTTCCTAAACCCGCTAAAAAGCACAATAAAAAATGGCAACCAATGTTTTGTTTACATTTATCTCTGATCATAATGAAGAAACAAACTGGAGGTAGAGCTTTGCTTATTACCCAGACATATTTCCCATACTTTTCCCTTAGAACTACATCACATCTTCCTACTTTAGATATATATATATATATATATATATATGTATATATATATATATATATGTGTGTGTGTGTATATATATATATTTATATGTATACACATATACATACCTACATATATACATAAATACATGCATACATATATATATATATATTACTGTATATATATGGGTTATGGAAAAAATCCGCGAAGTGGTGAATCCGCGATGGTCGAACCGCGAAGTAGCGAGGGTTCACTGTACAGTATGTTTTACTTTATTCGAACGTGATATTGTATAGAACATTTAAAGATGGTTGTAATATACAGTACTTAAATTTGCAAGAAAATTAACTAAATTATAAGAGACATAGCTATTAGGTTTTTGAAAAATTAGACTGAGAAACATATGTATTCTTAATTTATATATGTACCTATTTGTAAAATTGCAATTCAGTCCTCTAAAGTTTAAGAATGTCATATATATAAGAATAAGATATACTGACGTAGTAATGCAAACTATGAACAAATATGTCGCAAATTTACAATCGAATTCCATCCCATATTCCCGTAAGCATTTCCGCTCTGAATGTTTAACCGTTCGCTCAATAGATGGAGCCATTCGTTTCGCATGGGAGTATCTGGCATCCTTTATTCGCACACTTGTTTGAGTGATATTACGCTCAGTCATCATATCTTCCTTCAGTATATAGTCTTCGGATATAGCCATATAACACATCAAATCACTTAAGGCAATTTATTCAAACGCTCTAGCCAATATCTGTTTTTTTTATTCCTTACAAAAATTTTTATAGTAACCTTAATCGTTTTTATCAGCTAATTTCAGAAAATATGTTTCCAGACAAATATCCCTTTCCATGATCTTTAATTTCGATATGTATGAATTAGATGATAAATTCTCTTAATTATATATATATATATATATATATGTATGTGTAATATATATATATATATATAACTTTAAACTGTAATTGAACAGTTTAACATGTTTCTTTAAAAAGGCCCATTTAAGAAACAAAGCTAAGGAAATGGAGATAAGTCACTGTATTTCAACCAATACACATTGATCCTCTTCACGGTGTACAGTAAAATGTACACTGAAGAGGACTTGTGTGTACGGGTTGAAATAAAGTAACATTTCAATTTCCTTTGTTTATTTTCTGTGATTTTTTAAAAGAAACACACACACACACACACACATATATATATATATATATATATAAATATTTATAACAATTTTTATTTTTCCTAACATACTCACCGAGAACCACTTTCTCTAGGAGGGTCCTTGACCTCTCAATCTCGACCAAGATTTTCCCGCGCTACCCCCCTATCTCGCTCCATATAGTTTCTACCCCCGCCGCCAGGATAAGCCCTGCAGCCCGGATTAAGGCAGGTCACTGCTTTCCCGGGTCAGGATGCTCATTAAGTTCGCCGTTTAGCTCAACCCGGCAATGGAAGAATGGCACTCGGGGACGGACGGGAGGGCCATTACCCGAAAGTGGTTCTCGGTGAGTATGTTAGGAAAAATAAAAATTGTTTAAAATTTTTGATTTGTTCCAACACAATATACTCAGCGAGAACCACTTTCTCTAGGAGACTTACACCTTAGGAGGCGGGAGAGCCATTCTGCCACTTGGTCTGGCACATAGTGCCTGGAGGGCTACGGAATGCGGGGGTACAGAGAGCGGATAGGGGGTAACAGCGGAAACCTTACGCTTATATTTTAAGACTTACCTCTTCACATCTTCTCTACTGAGTCTTCTCCTGAAGAAGTAGGGACGAGTCTATTCACTGTTGGGGACGTCTTCTAGCCTGCCGCTACACAGCTTGGAGGGTGGCGATGACTGTCCCAATGGAGAATCCATCCAAAGACTTTCTTGAGTAGTCTTTGAGATAGTGGGCCGTGAAGGTCGACTGGTGTGACCAAGTGCTGGCCTGTAGGATCTGCCCCACTGCCATGTTTCTCTCAAAGGCCAAGGAAGTGCTCAGGCCTCTGATGTCATGGGGGCGGGGAGTGCCTGGTACTGCCACCTTGTCCTCTTCATAAGTCCTAGTGATGACTTGTCTCAGCCAGAAGGAAATAGTGTTCTTGGACACTTGCTTCTTATTAACACCTGAAGAGACGAAGAGGTTCTTGGCACCTGGGCGGAGATGAGCTGTCCTTTCCAGGTACTTCCTGAGCGTCCTGACTGGGCATAACTTCAGGTCTTCCGTATTGCCTGTCTTGGGGATGGCCGGAATTGAGAAGCCTTCAAACCTCGGGTCCCAGACTGCTGGGTTCTGAGTCTTTGCTACAAAGGAGGGTATGAACTTGAAGGATACCTCCCTCCACCCTTTGGAGTGTGCCACGTCATAGGAGAGACCGTGGATCTCACCTACTCTCTTAGCTGAAGCCAAGGCTAGCAAGAAGACAGTCTTGAGGGTGAGATCTTTGTCCCCGATATCTTTGAGGGGTTCAAAGGGAGGACGACACAGCATTTTCAGGACCTTGGCCAGGTCCCATCTGGGCACTCTCCTGGCTTGAGGAGGACAGGCTTGCTCGAAACTTCTAATCAGCATCCCTATGTGTCTCGAGGTCCCCAGGTCGATGCCTTTCAGGAGAAAGACTTGGCCTAAGGCTGCTCGTACTCCTTTAATAGCTGGGATTGACATCCCTATTTTATCCCTAAGGTACACCAGAAAGTCAGCTATGTCAGGGACCGAGGCTTTAAGAGGTCTTATGTGTTTTGCCGCGCACCACTTCGTAAAGGCGGCCCACTTCGCCTGGTAGACCACGGTAGAGGATTTTCTTAGGTATAGGGACATCCTCTTAGCTGTGGAGGAGGAGTACCCCTCCTTCTTCAGAAGCCACTCGATAGTCTCCAGGCGTGAAGGCGAAGAGAGAGAGGGTTGTCGTGGAACTTGAGGAAGTGAGGTTGACTAAGTAGATCTGACCTGGGGGGCAGAGGCCACGGCGGATGGCTTGCCAGGTCTTTTAGATCCGCGAACCACTCTCTCTCCGGCCACCAGGGCGCTACCAAAGTCATCTTTAGGTTTTGGGAGGTTCTTACTCTGTTGAGCACCTGCCTTAGCAGCGTGAAGGGGGGAAAGGCATATACGTCCAGGTTGTCCCACTTGTGCTGGAAGGCGTCTTCTAGGGCTGCTCCTTCGTCTGGTACCGGGGAGCAATAAACCGGTAACTTGGCGTTGAGCTTCGTTGCGAAGAGGTCCATCACCGGGGAGCCCCAGCGTTGAAGGATGAGTCTGGCCACTTCTGGGTGTAGGGACCATTCCGTCCCTACTATCTGACCTATCCTGCTGAGGCCGTCGGCTAGCACGTTCCTTTTCCCGGGGATGAACCTTGCTAGAAGTATCACCTGGTGCTCGTCCGCCCAATGCAGGATGTTTACGGTGAGGTCGCACAGTTCCTTCGACTTCATGCCACCTTGTTTCTTGATGTAGGCTACCACCGTGGCGTTGTCGCACATTAGGGCCACGGTGTTTCCCTTCAACCGACTTGCAAAGTGCAGACATGCCTTTTGTACTGCTTTTAGCTCCAGGACGTTGATGTGGAGTTGCTTTTTGGTCTCCGACCAGGTCCCGCTTGCTGTTTCCTCCCGCAGGTGGGCTCCCCACCCCAGGCTGGAGGCGTCTGTGAACAGGAGAAACTCGGGGGGACAGGACCCGAGGGGCATCCCCTTGAGGGAGTTCGACTGGCATAGCCACCATTTTAAGGCTGCTCTCGTGTCTTGAGGTTCCATTGTACGGGTCTGAGCCGGGTCTGAGCCGTATCTTCCCTTGGGGAACCAGTTTCTCTAATGAGACCAGGTGACCTATCAGCCTCTGCCAGTCTTTCGCCTTCCTGGGAAACTCCGACAGGAACGGCTGAATGATCTTGATGAGGTTCTGTATCCTGTCTTCCGAGGGGAAGGCCTTCCCCTGCACGGTGTCCAACGTCATCCCCAAGTACCCCATTCTGTTGGATGGAGTTAGGTTCGATTTCTCCAGGTTGATAATGATTCCCAGACTCCTGCAGAACTGGAGGAGGTCTTTCCCTTGCTCTTCCAAGAGGGCGTTTGAGCTGGAAAGGAGCAACCAGTCGTCCAGGTATCGGATGAGGTGGATACCTCGTTCGTGAGCCCATACTGAGACCGTCGCGAAGACCCTCGTGAACACTTGAGGGGCCGTCGACAGGCCGAAGCAGAGGGTCCTGAACTGCAGGATCTGGGAGCCCCATTTTACCCGGAGGAACTTCCGACTCGACGGGTGGACCGGAATCTGGAAGTACGCGTCCTTGAGGTCGACCGTCATCATAAAATCTTTCTCCCTCAAGGACATCAGGACGGATTTTGGGGTGTCCATCTTGAAGTTCGTCTTCTTGACGAACTTGTTGAGGGCCGACAGGTCTATCACCGGTCTCCACCAGGAACAGGCGGCTGTAGAAGCCTGGCCCTGGGAGAAGGACTTCTTCCATGGCTCCCTTCTCCAACATGGAGGAAACTTCTTTTTGCAGGGTAGCCCTTTTCAACGGGTCCCTGGGAGCCAACCATTCTGTCTGGGTGGCTGGAATAAGAGGGGGTGGATCCGCTATGAAGGGGATCCTGTAGCCTTCTTTCAGGACGGACTCCGTCCAAGCATCCGCCCCATGCGTTTTCCATGCTTGCCAATATGGTCTGAGGCATCCCCCAACCCGAGGCCTGGGCGGGAGTAGGGGGCCTCTCCCTCTACCTTCTCCTAGAGGGGCGGCCTGATCTGCCTCTCTTCGAGGCGGAGTAACCTGACCTGAAGGAGCTGGCAGAAGCTGGAGCTCCCCTGCGGGAGGGCTGTGGAGTTGATGTCCAGGAGGAGGCGGGGGCGTCCCTCCTCGAAGAGCTGGGATTAGCCTGAGGGGTCACGGCACTATCCGAGACTGACCTCCTGTAAGGAGGCCTCCTGGAGGATGTTTGTTTGTGGACGTTGGCCTCTCTCCTTTTGGACACCTTCTCCATCAGCACTTCTAGTTCCTTCAACGGAAACAGCGACTCGCCTCCTAGGGGTAGGCTACGAACCATTCGAGCCACTCTGTCCGGGATTTTTCTTGTCAACTTGGAAAGCACTGTGTCCCGCTTCCGAAGGACCCAGTTGGCCGTCAAGGAGAGTGCCTGATAAGCCATAAACTTGAGGGCTTTCCCCCCGGAGGTGAGAAGGTCCGACAGGAGACCTTGTTGCTCAGGATCGTCGGGGTCTGTGGAGGCCTGTACGTTAACCAACGTGGAGGCCCACCAGTCCAGCCATGAGGAGACGTTAACCATATCTCTTGACATCTCCTCCATCATGCCGGCTTCAGAGGGTGAGAAGGACACAGGGGCTGAATAGGCCCTTTCGTCCGAGCCGCCCTGTCCCAGGATGTCCAAGGCTGGGTCCACCCTACAGGGACCTGGGCGCCGTCCTTCCGGGATATAAACTTTGCCCTGTAGTTTGAGACCCTGGAGGAGTTTGGAGGCACTCTGGGACTTGGGGGCCTCCGCACTGCTGGCCACCAAGTTGTCGATGTATTCTTGTCCCAGTACTAGGTCTGGGGCGAGAGGCAGGGCCAGGGAGGACTTCGGAAGGACGTCACGGTGAGTATATCTCAAGAGGCTCGACCTCCAGGCATTCCCCTTAGGCGCCGAGGGTTCCGGAATTCCATGGAGCCTTCTGACGAGACCTACCACCCTTCTGTAGGCGGAGTCCTCCGACGGGGAAGCCTCGCCTCCGTTGGCCGAGGCCTCGGCTTGGCGTAGGGGCGCCGTACTTGGGCGGTAGACCGGGCGTTCTCCTCTCGGTTCCAGGGCGGACGGCCCGTAACCGTAGGGCGCCCCGTACGCGGGTGGGTCTCGCCGTAGGGCGGGGGCCACCGACTCCGGGACGACTTTCGACTGCCCCAAGGCTCTGGAAGAGGAGGACACGGTCCCGGTGGGATGACCCGACCACGGAAACCGGTCCTACCTGCTCGACGACCGCCCCAGCTGGGCTGGTTCAGTCGGGCTGCCTTCTCGGAAGCGCGCTTCCCCCCCGCTGGGCGGGGTGAACCGGAGGCCTCGAGGACTTGTGCCTAAGAGCGAGGTCCTTCCTGCGTGGCAGGTCGAGCGGTTCTAGGCTGTGTGTAGGCAGTGACAACCTAGAGGCTCGTTCACTGGACCGAGAGTCTGGAGAGCGGTGCTTTCTGGACTCTCCTGAGGGGACGTAGACCCATTCGCCGCCGGGAGAGACCTCCCTCTTGTACTTACGGGAGTGAGAGCGTGGGCGCTTCCTGTTGTGCCGCGACCTCGACCTGGAGCGGGAACGATCACTATCGGTCCGTTCTCTCTTCCGGTGTCGTTTCTCCCTGCGTTCTCCTCCGGAGGATGAATCAGCTTCCGAAGAGTCCGAGGGCGCCACGTTCCTCGCGTAACGACTGCTCGAGTGATGCGCGGGGGAGGCTCTTCGCCGTCGATCGTCCGAGACAGGATGCTGGAGGAAGTCCTCGGGAACTGCTGTAGAGATCGAGGGCACCGAGTTTACTCTGTCCCTGCTAGCAGGCCAGGGACCCAGGGACACGTCCATCCTTAGCGGTGACCTCCCCGGAGTCTTCGGCAATTTCCACCCGAAGGCATCGCTACTCGGGCGGCGAACTCTAGCGTGGTTGTCCTCTGGAGGGGGAGAACCTGACGCCCACGAGGGCGGGGGGGAGTCTGAAATCGCCACACTGCCCCACACTGGGTCTTCTGAGGAAGCGTGATCCCCTGCCACGTGGCCCGATTCCCCCGAAGCACTAGCGGCCCTTCCGTTCTCTCCAGAGGGGCCAGCCTTTGGTTCCTCCCTCACACTAGGTTCACCGGGGAGAACACTATGGCTAACAATAACACTGGGGGCTTGTTGCCCACTCCTCTGCGAAGGAGACGGAGAGGCCGAGGCTTCGTCGGACCGATCACTGACCGACTGTAAAGAGGACACGCCACTCACTTTCCTGGGGGAACGCTTCGACGACTTCTTTTTCTTTGTACTATACCGTACCCACTGAATGCCGTCCCAACTCACGCACTCGGGACACATGTCCGAGGAGGAACAAACTTTACCCCTGCACGTGGAACAAAGGGAATGAGGGTCCACTTCTGGCTTAGAGAGGAAAGCCCCACACGACTTTCCTGCTCTAGGACCAGGGCAACGACGCACATGCTCCATCGTACGCACACGAAGAGCCAACACTAACGAGTTACAGGAACACTGGATATACGCAAGGGGAACGTACTGAGAACACTTTGCGAAAACGCACTATCGCAGAAAAAACACAAGTCCCCACACTGGAAACACGTGGGATCACAACGCGCCAAAGGATCGAGAGTTTAAGCGAGAGGGTGAGATGTTTTACATCTCACGACCAAGAACTTAATGAGCATCCTGACCCGGGAAAGCAGTGACCTGCCTTAATCCGGGCCGCAGGGCTTATCCTGGCGGCGGGGGTAGAAACTATATGGAGCGAGATAGGGGGGTAGCGCGGGAAAATCTTGGTCGAGATTGAGAGGTCAAGGACCCTCCTAGAGAAAGTGGTTCTCGCTGAGTATATTGTGTTGGAACAAATATATATATATATATATATATATATATATATATATTTATATATGTGTGTGTGTGTGTGTGTGTGTGTGTGTGTGTGTATGATGAACTATCTCGTAAACAGCAGTCCATAAATATATAAGCGGGTAAAATCTTTATAGTACTTGCATTCGCTATTTCATCCTCAACCATGATAGGTTGATTTGAAGTGACGTCATGATAATGGGTTTCCATGAGTGAATACATTGCAGTGAGTGTTAGATAAGTAATAGCTTTTGAGTAAATAGTTTTGATAAATACATACTGAAATAGTTATGTAATAATATGAAAACAGGCACTCTCTAAGTAGGCATAATTACTCATATAAATATAATGATTTCCAAAGAATAATGGAGATTGTTTTTACTACTACACTGCTGTGTGGCAGCTTTCACTGCCATTGAACATCAGACCAATCTTTATACCCATATTAAGTATAATGATATGCTTTGCCTCCAATGTGTATATTATCGAAAATCTTTGATTGATATTTTTAAGATTTCTTGGTCGAAACAAAAGGAAGGGTCAATAGATCAACTCCTTCCACTCTGAACTTTGTACAAAAAGTTGCCACTTATCATTATTAATATTGAGTAAGCAAACATTTTACAATGTAGCCAGTACACTATAAATAGATTTCTTGGAAACTTATATTTTATTCTTTAAATTTTATACTTATGTCATTTTCGTATATTTTACTTTTGAAATAATATAATTTTTCATGTTTTTATTTTAGAATTAAAATTTATTGCATGTAATCAAGAAATTATGTATATAGTTATTTACCAGTTGTATTCATTCATAAAGCAAGTGGCGTAGAATACAGTGTTTAACTAGACTAATATATAACGTTTTATTTATTTCAAATAAACTTTGTTATATACTAGTTTATTATCTAAATTTTTAGAAAATTTATAGATTAGATAAAATCATGAGATAATATTGCTACTTGAGGGAGAATACTTTATCTCTAGATATGAGTAAAGATTAAAATGTAGTAAATGGCAATATTTTATGACGTCAGTAAAACTCACGAATCACAGCAGAGGATGATTTAGCCAATGAGAAGACAGAAATTTCCCGTGCTTTATGATTTGGTGTTTGAAGTTGTAGAACTTACAGAAATTTCTTCAACATATCTTTTAAAAGTTAGTCATTATTTTTCAATGCATTTCAGAGACTAATCTAGGTATATTTACTTGCAACAAACACCAAATATCCAACTTAAAATAGTAGGGGTATTGGTTTTAATAATATTACTCGTAAAATGTAAGTATTACGACGTTAAAAATTTGACATAATGTGGAGAATTTTTTTTGGTGTGTGTTCTGAGTGTGGGAACTTAGTCCGGGAAAGTCTCCTTATAACAGTTACATAAAGTTCAACAGGGGAGGATATGAGCACTTACTCTCGGGGCACAAACACCCTGTTAATACTTTACTGTCACAATTCACAAACCATCACTCTTTAAATACAAAAGGGGGAAATTTTACTGTCCAGAGGCCGAAGAACTCCACACGTAGGATTAACAATAATTTATGGCCTACTCTAGCTTTGTCAGGTCTATAGTCATCTCATTCTCAGGTTCTGTTCCGGCTCCGTCCCAGCTACCCCAATGAAATGCTGGACAGTTATTTTACGTTAATGTAATCAAGACAAAATCCAAAATGGGAGCAGTGATGTAAAGTAGTTTAAAAGTTTAAAGATAAGGATCTTTACCTTCGAAGCAAATATATTAATGCAAAGTTCCTCGCTGTTACCACCTATAGACTTACTTAGGTTTTCTCTTTAAATATTGGGTACTTTGTCCCGTGATCAACTATTCATTTCACACATTAAAATAAATGAGGGAGCAAAAATACTAAGGAGGTTTAATTAACCTAATATTGATTTATTCACAAATTTACATTAAAACAAAACGGACATCTTAACAACACAAAAAATGGTATCAAAAGAGATGCAATTCAAATAATGAAAATGATGGGTTAGACACGTGGTCTGCAACAATCAAAAATCAAATGGGGTCTGGCACGTGGCCCACGTGACCCAGAGACTATGCTAGTCTCAAACCAGAAATGATAACGGAAAAATATTTACACACAATCCCACCGCACACAGTCCGAATATTGTAATTAGCCAGGTTCCCTATAAAGTTAAAATTAGTCTAAGCTAAGAATTGGGGGAAAACTAAATGGCCATTGATGTAGTTCCTGCACTCCTTTAAAGATTAGTCCTATGCCCGTGATAGCTGTTGACCTGGTTGTTGCACTCTTGCCTGGCTCACCCCAAGAATCCTTGTTGGCTACAACTATGGTATCCCAGGGTCCTCTTCTTCTCAATCTCTCCGACCGGCAGCAATCCTTTGTGAGTCGAGTTTTGGGAGAGAGAGTGCGGGGGGTGAGCCAGAGGTGCACGGGTTCAATGACCAGGCAGGTCAGCAGGCCAAGGGCAGCTTCTCGTTGAATGGGGGGCCGACCCTAAGGTCGAAGAGATCACCTGGCTTCACCTTTCCAGACAGGTGAGGAGCTTGATGCGCACGGTAATCCATTGGGGTTGCCATATCGGGACTTCAGGACAGGGCAATATATTGTTGCAAGGAGTGCAGAGGAGGCAGGATTTTGTACTAAATACTTAGAGAAATCTTGCTGCTCTAAGGGAGTTTATATATACAATAATCCTACCTATTCTGGCTTGCTAAAAATAATATTTTAAATGATTAATTAGCAATGGACTGGTGCGATGGGCATACATCTTAAAATTAACAAACCTTAATTGGTATTGAGAAATATAAGATGCATTAATTCAGCAGTATTGAAATTTATATTTAGATTTCAGTTTATGAATTTAATCTCGACCCACGTAGTTTAAGGAAAGAACCAACATTCGCCGGGGTTACGACTAAGGCACTCTAGTGTGCGTATCTACGCTGTGACGTCACGAGCATGGCGTGCGCCACTGTCAACAAGTTCAAGTTTAGAATAGTCCTCCCTATGTTTCGTTAAAGAAAACTA
The DNA here is from genome assembly GCF_036898095.1 of Palaemon carinicauda. Lineage (NCBI taxonomy): Eukaryota > Metazoa > Arthropoda > Malacostraca > Decapoda > Palaemonidae > Palaemon > Palaemon carinicauda. The sequence goes on along the minus strand of NC_090746.1, from coordinate 65,998,559 downwards.
GATGTAGGAGAGAATGTTTAAGGGGTAGCTATAGTATTAGTAGAAGAGAACTAAAAATACGATTGAAAGAAGAAGAGTGAAGAAAATTCTTCACACATAACTCCCAATAAGAGACCGTACTCTACGTCATGAATTTTTGCCATATGGCCCAAATGAGGAATCGTTACTCATGTTTTAAATCAATATTATTCTTTCCTTGGTCGGTTCCTCACATTTAAGGCAATACGAAGTATTTGTAGGATTTAAAAACTAAACTGTTTTAATAGTACTGTATGTCCTTAGTTTTCTCCAGTTTTTTTCCTCAATTCTGCATTATAGCCACATAATGCAATCAATTATTACCTATTGCCTTGAATGTTGAAACTTCGTGTGTGAATTAGGCGTCTTATCTCTTACACACACGTAAACTCCTACACACATTATATATATATATATATATATATATATATATATATATATATATATATATATGTATATATATATATATATATATATATATATATATATATATATATGTATATATATATATATATATATATATATATATATATATATATATATATATATATATATATATATATATATATATATATATAGTTTATAACGTCTCAAAAATATTGTAATATGAAAGATCAGTTCCTTGTAGTTTTAAATTTAATGTGAATTTTATTATTGTATAACCTTGTTCTGGTTAATTGCATAGTACATAGATGGAGAATTTTAAAACGAGATAAATCTTGTGGTTAGTGTTTTCACGGAAGGTAAATGAGAACACAACAATCTTAAAACTGTGATTAATGCCTCATACTAGTTTCAAGTAAGAAACTAAGGATGTATTTTGACATTTCACCTTATTCATTCTCTGTAATGAGGATAATGAAACATGCAAGATCATTTTATTGTTATAGTTACAATTACGGAAATGAGGTGATTTTTCTATATTAGAATTGTCAATTTAAAATGGGATCCACTTTAACCGGTAAAAATATATATTCCTTGTTTATTAATTCTCTTACTTGTTGTTACCAGTTCTCTGCTTTTAGTTTTATTGTTCTTCTGAATTTGTGAGCATAAAAGATGGCATTGGCACTTTCCTTTCTATCGCTATTCATAGAAGATTAGATAAGGCATTTTCAAAATAATCTTTATCTGTTTTTTTGTTTTGTTTCTTAATATTCAAAATCAACTTCATTAACGTTAATTTCTACCCTGTACCTTAACTCCCACTAGGAGAACTCCCATAACCCCACAATGACCCCCCCCCCTCCAACTCTAATTTCCATTCTGAAGAGTATATCAAAAGTCTACTGAACAAGGAATGAAGTGCAATGCAGTAGATTTCTTTCTTTTATTTGTGAAATAATCTTATTTGTGAATTATATAATTGATCCAAAAGCACCATTTCCAAATAAAACATGTCTCTGAAACGAGTCATACTAAAAATAAAATAAAATATTGGAACCAAGGGATTGTGAAGTTTGTAGACGGCGCCATTCTTTGTTTTGTCTGTGCACCGTAAGGAACAGTGTTGAAGGTTGGTTATTTAAAGTATTTTTTTTTTTAGTATTTTTTTCTTTGGCTAAATATCTGTACCAAATCTCAAATTATGTCACGTATCTGGCTAATCAAAATTACCGTAAAATTTTTAATTATAGTGCAATTACAGATGAACATCTTGCAATTTAAGTAAAACTGGTTTAACCTGTAGGCCTACCTGTGCTATTCAAATAATCTTTATTTTGGTCGATATAAAATTTTTGCTTTAGTTTCAATTCTCGATGCTGTTATCCAAGTCACAAAATTATTTGACTGGTTATTATTATTCGACAGAAATTTATTAAAGGTTAGTTTGAAAATTTACCAATTAGCCTACATAGCAGTTGCACGAGAGGGTAAATATCCATAAATGATCAGGAGATTTAATTTCATGACGATGGGGAAACTTATAACGTATTTGTTAATAACATGTGATAAACTGCTGCCACTGTCATATTGTTAAGAAGGGATGCAATTTTAGGCCTACTTTCGTTAAATGCAAAACTTTAAGACAGAAAAAATCATGATCATATGAAAGTTTAATGTTGCAAAGCTTTGAATGTGGAACGTTTTAGTTTGTATTCGAGATTATTTTTTTTTATTGGAGTTTATAAGTGAGAAATCTTTGTGTTACTCTTCGTGCTCATGGTCACTTAGAATTGATTTTGGTGTCGATTGTCTTGTGGATTACAATGACTTTTAAATAAATGATAACATTTTCGTCGTTAAGATATGAGGATATTTTAGTTTGAGCAAACTGAATTGTTTTGTATTGTCTTTGACATCTCCGTGCCCAGATATAAAAAAGCAAACTCTAAACTGCAAATACAAGTATTAGGTCCTATTTTATAGCTAATAGGAAAGATGGGTGGAAGAAGAATGGCAATTACTAACTACCCATGGTAGGAATAGTTTGGAAAGTTAAGTAATAGTAAAAGTCATTTAAAGTGTGGTTTTAGCTACAATTTTGTTCTTATAAAGGTACATATTTTTGTAGTCTTAAAGTGACAGTAGAAGAATTTTTATTTTTGCTTTTGGTGTCTTGGCTACTGGCGTAGTATTTTTTGATGCCGAAATTGTGGAGTTAGAGAGACCTGAGAGGCTTTGTTGAGAGACTTTAACTTCGATTTATGTAAAAATGTTCTTTATTAACAATTCTTTACAATTTTTGGTACATTTACAGTTTCAACCAAATTCGGATATCTATTATAATTTACTTATATATATTTTTGAGATGATTTATACGAAAAAGTTACTAGAATCTTCCACAAATTAAGGGATACGGAGCTTTTGAAGAATAGCGGTCCAACTCAACCATTTTGAAGGATAGCGGTCCCTGTTTGGACCTTTTGAAGAATGGGGGCCCCAGTTTGGGCCTTTTGAATATTAAAGGTCTCAGTTGGGACCCGGTGAATATAACGAAGAAAATGAAACAACTATTAATGAAATAAAAATACTTTATTTTGTAAGTAAAAAATACACAAACAAAATATACATAAAATTAAAAAGTATGGAGAAATAAAAGCAAAAATGTTTTTGGGAGCCATTGTATATCAGCGACCAGTTCCCCACACGTTAATTAAAAATAGACATCAACTAACATAACTTTGTCCCTAACCCAACCTGCAAGCCGTTTCCTTACCTACTTACATAACGGTGGGGTGGGGGGCGGTTAACGCCTCCCTGCGACCCTCCTTCCCCCCCATACACTACCGTATTCTAAGTTAGACATAATAATACATACAGGTGGCTGCTATCATACATACACCCCGTTTATTGTATACAAAATTAAATCAGTTGAAATTAATTGCACAAATATTGTTTTGAAAATTCAAAACAAAAAGAATCAAATAGGTTCGGTTAGGTTGACAACCAATCATGTTGTTGCATGATTTCCTCGGCTGTTGTTTTTCCCAAAATCCCTTTTTAACAATGCTGGTCCCAGTTTTATCCTTTTGAAGAACAAAGGTCCCAGGTTCGTATGGGACCGATATTCTTCAAAATCTCCGAAATATTTGCCGATGAAGTTTGTATCATTGATAATTAACACCTTAATACTAGCCCACGTGGCTAACTGCCATGCGTAATGAAACAGTCAGCTTGTCAGCACATAGGAGCTGAGAGAAAAAGTTTAATCGCAAATGAAGCCAGCATACGACAGAGCAAAAAACAAAAATAAAATCATTAGCTCATTTAAGTAAAGAAGTACCTATAATATTATTTTATGATATGATTATGAAGAAGACTACTACGAACGTAATTTACCGTTCATTTTCTATGGAGTAGAGTCGACTCCATAGAAAATGGGCGGAAAATCACATTTTCTATGCGTCCGGAAGTGGGAAACAACCTCCAGTGTTTTGACCGTGTTTCATTTTTATTATTCGACTTTGATTATGGTAACGTTTTTATTATGAAGATTGGTATGGTTAACAGTCCACTGTATTTTCTCATCCAAAAACCTCGATTTCTCAGTGTGGAACCCCATTATAATAGTGATTTTAGAGGTCCTGTATCTCTAAATGTGATTATTAGCGGCAGAGATAGTTAAAATTTGTTGAAAACCCACAATTTAAGCTTGAAAAAATTTTCATACTGGATGTATACTTTAGTTATTTGTCAAGTTACATTTGTCCCTTTTGTAAACATTAGTTATTTGTCAAGTTAGATTTTTTTTCTTTTGGCAACCTTTAGATTTTTGCCAAGTTAGATATTTTCCTTTTGATAACCTTTTAAGTTTTTGTCAATTCATACACACTTTATCCTTCTGATAACCCTTAGATTTTCAAGTTAGATTTTTCCCTTTGATAACCTTTAGATTTTTGTCAAGTTTTTTATTATTCTGGTGTAGACATGGTACAAAATTATGCCAACAAATCATGAAAATTAAAACAATTATGGTGTCTTATATTTGGGTGCTTGTCACTGTTTTAAACCTGGTTAAGTAGCATATTGATCTTTTAAAAAAGCTTAGTGGTTTTGAAAAAAAAAAAGTTACCGATAAGTGGTTTTGAAATTTAATTTAGCAGGTTAGTTCAGGACTTAACAAAAGGCAGACGAGTTGTCTATATGTAGTAGTTGGATAATGTAATGCCCTTAATATTTATCTAATTCTCAAGATATTTACCTGATTCCAAGTTAATGGTGATTAGATATTTTCTTATCTTGCATAACATTTAGCATCACAATTAAAAATGAGAGTGATTATCTAAAAGTATTTTGATAATGTAATAATGACCTTAATATCAATTTAAATCTTGAGATATTTACCTAATTTCAAGTCAAATATGTACCCTAACTTGCATTAAAAATGATTGTGATAATTCATTAATTGCAATTTAACGAAACCCATGTAGAGAGAAAAAGATGGAAATTATTACAATTATAAATATCCCACAGAATCGGGACGTCAGTTGTGTTCACCAAGGAAGTAATTGTGAAACAGTTGGTATAACTGAAGGAGACGAGTTACTAAAGGCAGATGGCTGCAGGAGATTGACAGTTCAAATATTCACCTCTGCAGTGACTGAAGAAGGTAAGTCAAGTGTCAACGAAGTGTCAAACTTGAGTTTTCTACTAAACAACTGGAGTGTTTAAGTGTCTTAATTTAATTATAATTAATAATGAAAGGGAAATTTTAACTATTAGCAAGTTGATAGCTTTTTGAAGTATAAGGTTTCCTATAAATGCCTAATAGGGATCAAGCCTATTTTCAATTAGTAAAAACTATTTTTATAACTATATATATTTCCCTTGTCAAAGGAAATAGGACTACTCACTTTAGTTAGCAGTATTAACTGAGATATACATTTTACCCTTAGCAATGTGAAACATTTGTGTGGGGGTGGGGTTGCAAATTCCCTATACAAATGAAAACTGGGTTGATGAAATGTATTCTTCTAGTAGTTAATAGTGTCAAAGAATATTTGAATTTGTTAGGTCGATAAGGGTGTAAAGAATGGTCTTAATTTAGGCAATTTTTTAGATACTAAAATTCTAGAAAATCTTAGTGTCATCATTTTAAGCAGTTTTGAATTTTCCCTGAAATATAAAAGGAAAATGGCCTCAGCAGTAATATATTTATAATGCTTTAAATTTTATTATTTGATAGTTAGTGGCAATTTTTGAAATGGTCAACAAAATAATATATTTAAGTTTGAAGTCGAAAAAACAATGTTGAGGTTTTCAGTGACAATCCTTGATTTTTCAACCAAAGGTTCAAATGAAATTTCTGTATTGACTGTTCTATCCCCTTATTTGTGTAATTAGCATTTCTGCACTTAAATTTTGGCTTGATGTCTTTCGTAGTTCAAGTGTGCCTTTAAAGTTTGAGGATAATTGTTCGGATATTTCCGCGAAGTAAATCAGCGCTAGTGAACTATGTCAATTATTACAATTTACCTTTGAGAATTAATTCCAAAACTTTATTATGTATTCCATTTAGGATTCCAGTTTTCAGTCACTCGGTAAAAGTTGTAATAGATTGGGCTAGATGCATAACATTGTGACCGAAGGCGTAATGCATTTTCATTTATCAAATAGCAAATTCTTGTTAGAATCCTTGGAAATCTTGACCAGCTTTAATAAACAGATTTATTGGGAGTCATTAATGTTTCATGTTATATTGACGATTGTATTCAACATTTGTTGGTTTTTACTGTTGGTTCGGGCTTCTTATTTTCCTCTAGGAACTAGGTAAATAGAACTACCATTAAAAGAATTATATATTGAGATATTGAGGACGGCGCAATTTGGTGTATTACATGGACATATTTAGAATGTAGCAATAAAGGAATGGTTCATTAGAATGTATGTTTATAATATAAAATGATATAAATAACAATAGAGCAAATGCAAAAGATAAAAAAAAGTGTTCAGCAAAAATTCAACATTGTATTTTTAACAACTGAATTCACAATAGCTGGACATGACTTAAACATCTTGGTTTAGTAATAAACAAGACATATCTTGTAAAAACATTACCACCAGTGGTTATAGCAACGTCCCTTCGTTCCCCAGCTACCTTTGCTTTATCATCTTTTGACCTTAATGTCAGCCCCAGCTCAAGTTCGCTTTATCTCTCTATATTCCATGCATTATCTTTCCCTAATCCCACCTCACCCATATCTCTCCTCCTCACATCCATCAATCTGATCAGCTGACGCCCTACACTCCTCCTCCCCATCACTGGCATATTCTTAGCTCTGTTGATTAGTTCGACCTCCTCCCTTATTACATGGCCATAATTTCTCAGACGAGCTTCTCTACCCTTATCTTTTTCATTACATATACCACTCCTTCTTCTTATAACTTAACTCGCTCTTCTTTCCAGTAATGATATTTAAGAAATCGATCTCACTCTCCTCATCTTTGGTCTTTCTAACAGTCCCTCTCCTTTCTTCCTAAGCGCCCAAGGTTTCGCTCCATATAACACGCTTGGCTTGATATTTGTTTTATCTTAATTTTGAGCCATAATGGCATTTTCTTGTGCAAAGTAATTCGTTACTACTTTTCATTTTCATTATGCTGCTTTTACTCTGTGCTTCTCAGCACTGTACATCTCTCCTGTGTTATTATTGATTCCAGGTAGTTATACTCATTGTTTTGTTTTAGCACTGTACCATCTAATACTTGATTGTTTATTTGATGTCCTTCTCAGCTTCTGATCACCCTCCCTCGTTTTCCACCACAGATGAAGCTTCATATACTGACTCCTTTGCAGCCGCTACCTCACCAAAAACTGCGTTACAATCGCTCGCCATTATTCTTGTTTCTAGCTCGCTCTTTTGCTCCTCTCTCTATCTTCCTGTCACCTAGGGCTTTCTTCACTCCATCCATCCACCCAAACTTTGGTCTTCCTTTTGCACTTCCCCAGTCAACTCTTACATTTATCACCTTCTTCAGCAGACAGCCATTTTCCATCCTCTATATAGCCAAACTACCCCAACACACACATCCATTATAGCTGCTAATTCATTTCTAACCCCCCCCCCTCTTTTCACCCTCACTACTTGTTTCTAACCTTATCCAATCGAAACACACCAGCCATACTTCTCAGACACTTTATCTCGAACACATTCAATTTCTCTCTGTCATTTGTCCCCACAACTCTGATCCATAAGAAACCTCTAAACATTCATCCCTAACCCTCTCTTTACCATTCCCTTCACTTTCCCCAACACTTTATATTCTTGATTCATTCTCTGACATACATCTGCTTCTACGGCATCATTTACAGTAACAACAGAACCCAAGTACTTGAACTGATTTATTTCCTAAAGTAACTCTCCATTCAACTTTATATTAAATCTAGCACCATCCTCCCTTCTCATGCATCTCGTACCTTACTCTTACTCACATTAACGCTTGAAACTTCCTTCTTGCATACACCTTTCCCAACGTTGTCACTAATTGACATGGTTTCTCCTCCGAGTCTGCAACCAATGCAGTATCATCTGCAAACAACAACTGATTCACTTCCCACTCATGATCACTCTCTTCTATAGGTTTCAATCCTTGACCAAGCACTCAAGCATTCACCTCTCTTACGGTTTCATCAACAAACAAATTGAACAACCATGACAACATCACACATCCTTGTCTCTGCCCCACTCTCACTGGAAACCAATCACTCACTTCATTCCCTATCCTAACACACGTTTTACTCCCTCTGGATAAATTCTTCACAGCTTGCAACAACCTTCTACCAATTCATTATAATCTCATCACATTCCACATCAATACTCTATCAAAAGCTTTCTCCAGATCCATAAAGGCAACATATACTTCATCGCCTTTTAGTAAATATTTCTCATATATCTTCCTAACTACAGAAATCTGATCAATACATTCTATCTCTTCTAAAACCAGCCTGCACTTCTAAAATTGCATACTCTGTTTAAGCCTTAATCATAGTAATTAACACACTGATACAATTTTCCAACCTCACTCAACAAACTAATACCCTAGAATTACAACAATCATGCACATCTCCCTTACCATTGTATAGTGGAACAATACACACACCCAGTTCACTGGCACCATTGGCAGCATAAAACATACCGATCTTGAACAATCTTAGCAACCATTCCCGTACAGTCACACCACCTTCCTTTCACACCTCAGCCCTCATGCCATCCATACCTGGTGCTTTTCCTGCTATCATTTCATCAAGCGCTCTCTCTCTCTCTCTCTCTCTCTCTCTCTCTCTCTCTCTCTCTCTCTCTCTCTCTCTCTCTCTCTCTCTCTCTCTCTTTCTCTTTCTCTTTCTCTTTTTCTCTTTCTCTTTCTCTTTCTCTTTCTCTTTCTCTTTCTCTTTCTCTTTCTCTTTCTCTTTCTCTTTCTCTTTCTCTTTCTCTTTCTCTTTCTCTTCTCTCTCTCTCTCTCTCTCTCTCTCTCTCTCTCTCTCTCTCATCAACCTTTTATTCAGCCCCCACCTTTTCCTTGCCTCATCTCCTTTCAACAACCTTCGATTTTCATCTTTCACTATCTCTTCATTCCTCGATCCACCCTTCCTTACTCTCTTCACTTCTTTGAAAAACTTCTTAATCTCTTCATACAAATGACCCAATCCCTGGCCCCATCTCCAGTCAGCTGAGATCTCTTTGCTTCAGCTACCTTACGTTTTACTTCCACTTTTTCCTTTCTTATATTTTTCATACTTCTCTATACTATCACTGCAGCCATTATTCAAATGGCCTCTTTTTATCTTCCCCACTGCAGCCATTATTCAAATGCCCTCTTTTCATCTTCCCCCTTCATCTTCCCCCTTCATCTTCCCCCTTCATCTTCCCCCTTCATCTTCACTCCTTCATTCCATCACTTACAACCTTCCTTATGCTGCCTTCAATAATCCTCTTACTACACACATGACTCGTAAGCCTCCCCCCAAAAAATCTCTCCTCTAGATCACCAGTTTCTCTCTTTCACCCTCTGCCATATGCCACTTCCAACCTTTCTTGATATTCACTTTTTTCCTCTATTTTTTTCTCCAATTTCTCCCTTCAATAAATCTCTTTTTCATCCCCCCCTTTTTGTTTCCCCACTTGTGCTACAACTAATTTTGTCTTAACCAAAAAATGAAGAGACATATGGTTAGTTGTACCCCTAAACAAAGGCAGTAAATTGCACTGACATCACCCCACTGGCTTGATTTTAAAGTCCCCTTTGCTTTATATTAACCGCTTCCTTTATTCCTTTTTTTTCTCCCTCTTCCATTTTTTGTCATTTTTCATGATTTCCCTATTCCCCCTTTTCTCTCTTTTCCCCACTTCCTTTATTCCTTTTTTTTTCTTTCCCTCTTCCTTTTTTTTCCATTTTTCATGATTTCTCTATCCCTCTTTTTCTCTCTTTTCCCCGCTTCCTTTTATCCTCTTCTTTTTTTCCTCTTTTTTCCCCTCTTTTTTTTTTCTCTTTTTTTTCCCTCTTTTTTTTTTTTTTCTTTCCTCTTTTACTATTCAACCATAGACCACAGACCAACAAAACATTATTTTGTTGGTCTGCGGTCTAACCTTTTCTGGTTTTCACTTCATATTACAGCTGGTGGATCTTCCGACAAAGTTTGCACTTTGTCGTGAGTGACCTTACACGTCCCAGCTCCGGAATATACTGTATACTGTGAAAGGAATATTTTTATAAGACCATATTTCATAATTTCAATTTTTTTCAAGAACAAATTATGTAAAAATATATGAAAATGTTTCAATATTTCATGACTGTTCATTTATCGAGTGTTGAAGATGCTGTAATTTACTATAAAGGAGAGTCATCTAGCTTGGGGATTAATGATCTATATATAACACTTGAAGTCTTATAAAAATGTTTGATAGCTTTCCGTGACACAAAAATGGCGTGACAGTTCACCGTTAATTTTTCTTTTACGAAATGGTTTTTATTAAGGGTTATTCATTTATCATGCCCATTTTCATGAATCAAAAGTAACAAGCTTTTGCGCGCACACTAAAAGTAAATTTGTTTCCTTTTAAGAATTCCCATTGACATACGGTCACTTATGTTATGTTTTCTGTTAGTAAAAGTTAAATATCTATGTATTTTAATTTGTAGGTTTTCTATGAAGGACTTTATCCTTTTCCACATAATACTTCTAAGAATGGCTTAAGTTTTCAAAATTCATCGTGGGGATAGGGGAAAGGAATTTTTCCTGTTTGACATATGGATAATTCAAAACGACATGTTTGTGCTCAAGCCATGTCGTCCTGATGGAAGTTCCTATAAGTAGCTTCCTAAGGATTATATGTACTACATTGATATTCCCAGAGAATTTTACCTTTAGGTATCCAGAATTCTAACTCCTGGCGCGAATATCCTTGAATTTCTCTCAAGGATATCGTATAATATCAGAGGACATATTCTTGACACGTCACATAGCAATCTGCACCCCTAATAGCATTAACGCTTCGAGGGGGATGTGGCAGAATAGAAGGGGAGCCGTATCAAGGTTACCCTAGTTCTCATACTATTGAGTATCACAACAGCGCCATATCCAATATGGCGAACATTCCTTATTTTGTAGTGATTTCGCTCAGTGGTGTTCCCTGTTGATCTGACATTTTCGATCGATTTTCAAAGATTTTTACTATGCATTCTCCAGCTTCTTTCGCTTCTGAGAAGTTGAGTATTGAATCTTTACAATTTGTGTTTTTAGTTCCTGTCTCACAGTGAAATTAGAGTAATTTATTGTGATTAGGCGCTAGGCCTGTTACCGGAGGCGCCATGGGCGCTGGCGTTCGTTGGGTGTGTTATTTATTTAGTAGAACGACATTCCCGGTTTTTAAAATAGCATTTATAATTATTTATGAAGCTATTTAGGCATTTTTATATTTGTAAAGATATTTATCTGCATAAAATTTTCCTTTTCCTGCGTCGATTGTATATCTCAGAGTTTCGGTGATTTGGGTAACCGAGATCTCGCCTTGCCTAGGTAATCTAACCTAGGCAACATATACTTTCGACATTCCCTGGTTACCCTTGTGTATTGGTTATCAATTCATTGGAGATAGATATCTCCTGGAATTGTTATATAACCGATACTCGTCTCTATTAGAGATTAAGGGTAATCCCTCTTCCCTCTGAGTGTAGCCTTTGGCTACAACCCTAATGGGTCGGCCTTGAATTTTTAATTCAGGCATGACTAACCTAGGGTTTTTCTGTCTCGTCCCTTAGCTACAGATGGCTAGTTTTGGGATTCGGTCAGGAACTGAGTATTTAGTCTTGTGTTGGCAGTCGGCCGACAGGGTGAATAGTCATTCCCCTGCCGGCTAGGCTGCCGTCATAGGAGGCTAGCCCTCCCTAGGCTACACCTGAAGTGGTTGTATGATGCCACCATCTTCTCCCTGTGGCCTAGTAGACTAGTCGTTTGCTCGCTGACCCTAGGCAAAAGTGTAGTATCTTCTTGGGCCTAGGATGGCGTGGCACTGGAACTCTGTTTCTCCCTTGTTGAGAGGAGGTGGCACTGCTGCCATCACCTTAACTGTATTGGCACACCCTAGGCTGGAGAATAGATGATTCTCCTTCTGCCTGGGATGGTGCCGATACTGAAACAGAGTCTCTTTTAGGTGTTTAGGTCTGGCAAGTCGCCAGCCCCTACCACACCTCATATAGGACCCTTTTTCCTCCCCCTCTGCTCTTTTATGAGACCGGTATCCTGCAACCTTACCGATGCCGGTGGGTTGCCGGTGCCGGCCAGACTCCCTCCCCACTGCCGTTGTCCAGCTGGCGGCGGCTATGACAGCTGCATGCAGCCATGACAATTACCGGCGGCCAAGTTGTTTGCCGGCGACTATGTGTCTTTCATCTGTCGGCGACTATGACGGCTGCCGGCGGCGATGCATACTGTTGGTAGCCATGCCAATTGCCGGCAGCCATGATGGCTGGGAATGGGAAGTCCCTTCTGTCTCTTAAGGTTCTTCAGTTTTCCCTTGAACTGCTAGCCACAAGTTCTATTGCCAGAGTACCGCCGGCCAGACTGGCACTGATAGATGCTGACTCAGCCGGCAGAATGCCGACTGTACTAGTACTGCCGGAGGCTAGCCTGCTGGCAGTGTATCGGCAGGACCTTGCCAGCAATAATACTGTGGCTGGATGGAAGCCTGAATGTTACATTCTCCCTTTCCATTTGAACCTTATTTCTGGAGAAAGGCAGCAAAATTTGACTTTACAGCCTTAATTACTGTATACATACACAGTAATAGGTAACCTTCACTCCATGCTATCTCTCTCTCTTAGCTATCATGCTGGATGTGCCGGCAAGAACTAGCTATGCTGGCGACATGCCGGCTGATCTACAGTATATGTTTATACAGGTAGTCTATTTGCAGTATAGGATATACTGCAGATAGAAAACTACTGTATATATTATGCTAGTAGTTATTTCCAATATATCTTGGGTATCCCTACCCAGGTATTTTCTGAGCCCAATCCTATATTGAAAGAATATAACTACTACAATATTCTGATTAGAAATCAGTTTTTTAGATTTCCTTACAATATTAAATATTTAAAGGGCTGCGGTGTTTCACTCCTAACCCTTAAAGGGTAGAACCCTTTTCTTGAGTCTCCCTGATCAGGAAACTCTATGATTTAATTATGTAAGGGAGGTCACAGCAAATAGGTTGGGTGGGATACACAAATATATGTCTTTTATTTTTCTTAGTCCAGTTGGCTTCATGCCAGCTGGACTGTGCCATCACTTGCTTGCCACAAAGGCAGAACGATGGCCGAACTACTTATATATAATTATACAGTAGCCAGTAATTTGCAACATAGCATATGCTGCAAATAGGAAACTATAGTATGATTATATAGTTGTTATTTCTAACATATCTTGGGTACCCTTGGCAAGCTCCTGCTGGTACCGCTCCTATATCGAAAGAATAGTATTTCTTCAATATTTTGATTGAGGTATCAGTCATCCTTACTCCACAGTGTTAGAAATAAAAAGGGACAGTGACTTATACACTTTTCTACCCCTAGGAGTTAGAACCCTTTTAGTTGGAGTTTCCTCGGTAGAGGAATCTCCCTATAGCTGACACTGAGGGGAGGTAACAGCAGTTGCTTACATGGGATACACAAGTATGTCTCCTACTATCCCTTTATAGCTTACTGTCCTAAGCTACTTTGTTAAAAAAAATGACTTTTACATATTGATTATCAGTGACATAATGAATTATATACTCATTTTGTTCTCCTTTCTTTACAGGAGGAACACCAGATGACTTGTGCTGCAGTCTTCTACAAGATCAAGAGTAAGGGTTTTTACAGTCATAATACTTTCAGGTATCATGCCCCCTACAATATTATTTCGGAATCACTACATTATTGGAACCTGCAGGTTTGTAATGTATGTCGGACCTTAATGTCTGAAGGTTTCGAGAATCCCAAGTCTCCAGAGACTAGGGATACAGCTCGCGACAAATTACGCAACTGGGTGAGAGGTTTCCAGAAAATCTCTCCGGGACCTTACCTACCTAATGATAGGATGCGTAAGCTTCTATATTCGAAGGCAAGTAAGGAAATAGTGGTGCCCCAGGCACCAATTACATCTCCCGAGGGCCAGATAGCCTTTGGGAAGGACGGCAGGAAGTGCCCAGGGGAAGAAGGGAAAAATGTCGTGTCAGAATTGTTTCCGCCTATGCCGGCTCTAGAGCCATTGACATCGACATCCTTATCTTCTACCCCTCTATTAGAGGGAACGGACCAATTATGGGCCCAAGTGATTAATATATTAGAGAGCTTTTGCAAACAACACGAAAAGCAAGAAGTAAAATGCAAGATAGAGCCTAGTAAAGCTCCACTTGTTGCTTCCCAAGGGTCATACAAACGACCCATGGATCAAGACCTCCCGACATGCTCCAAAATCAATCCCTGGAGGTTTGCGGAGCTGATGCCGATTTTAAATGGCAAACTCTACATCTCGGAGAAGGTGGGTGCGGTTCCTTTGGACAAAATCCAATTTTGGCCAAGCTTTGACGCTTTTCCTAATTGTTTTGTTCGACTGAAGGATGAATCAAAGTCAAGGAAAGGAATGAAATCGAAGGCAGTCACGATTCTTGACCATGATAAGGCACAGGCTATCCTATCAAGTAGCCCGGAAAAGGCGGGTTACTCGGTGTCGAAGGTATCTACACTGGGTAACAGGCACCCTTCCTCCTGCTTCAATTTCATTCCCCTTTATGGAGAAAGCATTTAAATCAGTTGCCAAGGCAGTGGAGGCAGGTAGGCCATGCCCTGCACTCGAGGAGTGCAAGCCTCTGTCACCAGCCTTTCCCAGACAGGAGAAGGACTGGAAGGAAGTCCATTCAACTTTTTCAGCAGGAAGATTAGATGCGGATGTCGCCAGTAGACAGTTTAACGAAGTTCTCCCTAAACTATGAGAGTTTCTCTTGTATAATGAACAAGAGACAAAGGAGAGATTGGTAGCCTCCCTATCTCTACAAAACTACATAGTTTTGTTCTTCCCATCAAAGTACCCCAGACATGCTCATGGTCTTAGCCAAAATACATATGGCTACCTTAGTGAAAGACCTTTACGCCTTTATGAAGGCTAGGAGAGCATGTAGGGAATTTGTGTTCGTGGCCGCAACACTGAAACATGAGACAAGGAAGCTGATATCTTCCAACATCTGGGGTAAAGACCTCTTCCCAGATGAGGTAGTTAGGGAAGTAATTAAGAATGCCACCACGGAGAACTAAGGCTTCTCCAAAAGTGGGGCATCCTTTCAAAGAGAAAGTCTTCCATGGTTGTGGGTCCCCAACCTAAAAGGAAGAGGGGAAAGTCTGGAAATATACTTCGGGCTGTTCAACAACATCCCATGGCTGCAACGACCGCGATGCCACAGGCAGGTGGTAAAAAATTTAATCCTACTGATCATTTGAAGCATAGAGATGCTTCTAGTAGGAGGGAGGTTCCTTCAGGATCGTTGGACCTTCGATCCTTGGGTCCAAGGCCTAATCAAGATGGGACTACAATGGGAAGTAGAAATGTCTCCACCATCATTTCCTTAACTCCTCTTACAATCCAAAACCCTCCTTGAGGAGTATACCTAAGAGCTCTAGAGCATATAGGTGGTAAGGAAACAATAGTCCATCGTATTCCAGGGAAGGCTGTTTGGTGTTCACGAGAAGGACTCAAGAAATCTCGGTGTCATTCTGGACTTGTAGCCACTCAACAAATTCAAATAAAACAGCGAGTTCAGAATGTTAATCCATCTGAACATTTGGACCCTGTGTCAAAAAGGGGTGTTTGTAGTCTTGTCAGACCTGAAAAATGTCCCTTGGCAACTTCCAGCTAATCACCCCATCCCCTCCTATCTAGGATTCAAGTCACAGAAGGTAACGTATATCCTAGGAAAGTTATGTGTCGGACTAATCACAGTCCTAAATGTCTTCATAGGATTGGCAGACTTAGTCATGCAATAAGCAAGTCTAGAAATGATTCAGGCAACAATGTACCTGGACGAGAAGTTGGGGTGGGCAGCACCCGAAGTGGCTGGTCTATGAACATCCAAGGACATGAACCGGTTCCTGGAACATCGCGGATGCAAGACAAGCCTCAAGAAGTCTCAATTCCCTCCAGCTCAAAGGTTTCAATGGCTGTAAAATCATTGAAGTCTGTAGTCACACCAACACTAATTTTCCATAGGAATATAAAAGGAGATTGTAAGGTCGGTCAAGAGACTTGGGTAATCAGTCAGATTCCCAAGACGTTAACAAGGAGGAGTCCTGAGCTCTCTCCAGTTCACAATAGTGACAGACCCAGGGTTAAGAGCACAGCTGAAAGATGCGTCAAGAGTCTGGAGAAGATACGCATCAAACGCTTGAATAGATCTAAAAAGACCAATATAGGTCCTTCTTTAATCGCTTCTCTAACAAAGGTTAAAGTCCGAAAGCCCCAAGACCATGTTGGTCCTGTCATGAGTGGGGAAGCTCTCTCCACGCAGATAACTTCCTTCGACTGATCTGGGACACCGAAGCGATAATGAGACGTTGCAATCGACAATGCTAGAAAATGTCTCATGCAGTATAGGTGACGTTAACCATCCCTTACATAAAGGGATGGTACCTATCAGTAGTTCATACAACCGATCCACAATGTGACAGTGGATGCTCTATTTCGGCTCAAGCCGATAGAGTTGGAATGGTCCACGGACGCAGACCTATTCCCTCCTAGATGGGATCAAGTCGCAGAACTGCAAATCGACCTCTTCATCACGAGCGTTTTCAAGAAACTACCTCAAGATGTAGCCCCATACGAGAACCCTCTAGTGGAATTAACAGACATCATGTCTCTGGTATAGAAGGGATGGACTCAGATATCCTGATTCATCCCATCCAATCGCCTGCTGAAGGTCCTCAACATGCTGAGATCCTTCCAAGGGGGAGTAGCTCTATTGGCTCCCAAGTAGCCCAAGAGCAATCTGTCCTCTTTAGTGAAGGAACTTAAGCTGAGGCTGGCCCTAGTTCTGAACCCAGGACTATATCAGAGGGTTCAGAAGCTGATTGCCTTTGATTTATCACGGAGAACCCGAACCCTTCATTTCATGATTTCCTTGCCCTAGCGGTTAGGAAAAGATTTGGGATCTCAGAAGGCAATATAGAATTTTTAGAAGAATATAAAACTAGGTCAATGAGAAGACAATATAAGTCTTCTTGGAAAAAGTGGGTTGCTTTTGTTAAAGCAAAAGGACCGAAAGAAATTTTGACGCACTTCTGTCTGTCCTTCTTTGTTCACCTTCATAATCAAGGCCTGGCGGCCAACACAATAACTACGTGCAAATCGGCCTTGACTAGACCTCTTCTATATACCTTTCAAGTAGATCTATCGAATGAAATCTTTAATGAGATTCCGAAGGCATGTGCAAGGCTTAGGCCTGCACCACCACCAAAGCCCATTTCATGGTCTTTGGATAAGGTCCTACATTATGCCTCATCTATGAACAATGAAGATTGTTCCCTTAAGGATCTAACTCAAAAAGTTATTTTTCTGTTTGCTATAGCCTCAGGGGCTAGAGTTAGTGAAATAGTGGCCCTATCTAGAGACGAGGGCCACATTCAGTTCACAGAAGCAGGAGAACTGAACCTCTTTCCTGATCCAACCTTTCTCGCTAAGAACGAGCTACCCACTAAGAGGTGGGGTCCCTGGAGAATCTGCCCTCTGAAGGAAGATGTCTCTCTATGTTCTGTAGAGTGTCTAAAGGTCTATCTTCGTAGAACTTCAGACTTCAGGGGAGGACAGCTCTTTAAAGGAGAAACCTCTGGATCAAACTTATCCCTAAAACAACTGAGGGCAAAGCTCACCTACTTTATTCGTAGAGCAGATCCTGACAGTACTCCCGCAGGTCATGATCCGAGAAAAATTGCTTCATCACTGAACTTCTTTCAGTATATGGACTTTGAGTGTCTTCGTTCATTCACCGGATGGAAATCATCCAGAGTGTTTTACAAACACTATGTGAAACAGGTCCATGAATTAAAGCACTATGTAGTGGTAGCAGGTAGTGTATTAAAACCTGCCCACTAATTACTGTCGTAGACAGTTAATTTATTGGGACCTCGAACGTCCTCGCTCATATTCTGGATGGGAATCATCATCCAGTGTGTTCTACAAACACTATTCTAAGCAGGTCCATGGACTCGAGCATTATGTGGTGGTGACGGGTAGAATTGTTAAACCTGCCGTCTAAGTCTGCGATGAACAGCTAATTGACTGGGACTGTCAATTAAAGGGAGAAGGGGTCATCACTTTAGGTGTGACCTCCTTTTTATGAGTGTTACCATGGTGACACTATCTCTGTTCAAGATCCCAGGTGTGGAATTATACAGATAGCACTAGTGCCGCGTGTACGTAGTACACAGTGTTGATAGAATGTAACCGGTACAGAATTTTCGAAGAGAAGTTTTATTATAAAAATTTTCTTCAATCTGAGAGTGGCACTCATCATTTCTTTCCCTTTCATGAAAGAAATATAATTTCTGTATACGTCACGTGTATAATTCTGTTATCATGCTACATTCGTTTTACTGGTTAATTCATTTAGTCATTTATTAGGAATAAATGTCTATTAGAATGTATTGCATCCTAATTCGCCCGACAATTGCATGTGTAAAATGCCAGAGTTCTGTGACTTACTAAAGTAAGTATTCTTCATATAGTTGTATGCTCACAAACAATTGATATAAGAGACACTGATATTGATTCGGCAATATATACAAACTATGAGACTATTTGTATATTCAGTGTATACTTATGTTTGTTCATACAACATATGCTAACCTTAAGGCACCTTTTCTACTGTCTAGAAAGACACTTCCTTGTAGGAGGCAGGAAGCACTAACATTGCTTATGATTAGTGATGATGACGGATAATGGTAACGTCATTTGTCTCAATTGGTCCAAATGACCATAGAAATGTTGTTCCAAGGTTAAGGCACTGATGAAAATCCAGAGATACATTAATGCTCTGGTACGCTTCCATCAGGACGACATGGCTTGAGCCCAAAAAACGGATTTTGAGCGAAGCAAAAAATCTATTTTCGGGTGAGATGACCATGTCGTCCTGATGGACCCACCCTTCTTTTCTAAAAAGAAAAGACCTTCACAGTATCCCTCTCGAAGTACTGTATCTGTAGCACCATGCTCAATGCTAC
Organism: Palaemon carinicauda; assembly: GCF_036898095.1. NCBI lineage: Eukaryota > Metazoa > Arthropoda > Malacostraca > Decapoda > Palaemonidae > Palaemon > Palaemon carinicauda. The sequence continues at coordinate 65,979,359 of NC_090746.1, read as the reverse complement.
AAGGAATGTTCGCCATTTTGGATATGGCGCTGTTGTGGTACTCAATAGTATGAGAACTAGGGTAACCTTGATACGGCTCCCCTTCTATTTTGCCACATCCCCCTCGAAGTGTTAACGCTATTAGAGGTGCAGATTGCTATGTGACGTGTCAAGAATATGTTCTCTGATATTATGCGATATCCTTGAGAGAAATTCAAGGATATTCGCGCCAGGAGTTAAAACTCTGGATACCTAAAGGTAAAATGCTCTGGGAATATCACTGTAGTACATATATCCCTTAGGAAGCTACTTATAGGAACTGCCATCAGGACGACATGGCCATCTCCCCCAAAAATAGATTTTTCGCTTCGCTGAAAAAACGTTTTTGGGTCGTCCGTTTTCTATGTTTCTCCGATTAACAAAAACAAATACTGTAATTGTTGTTTCTTACTAGAGATCTTTCAATCGTCGTTCCAATAAACTGTGCCTTTTTTTTTACACGTTTGGTCGCAGTTTTGAGTTTTATACAATATTAACTAAACATCATAGGTTGCTTTCAACTAGCTTTATATTTTCAAAAAAAAAAAAAAATATTAGATTTGTTCCTTGAAAGCAATGCATTTGTAGAAATTATTATAACTTGGATAGACATCGTTTTCAGGGAATCAGTCAATGAAAACCTCATATGTTGATATAATTCTCTATCTCATTGTGAGAAGAAAGTAAAAACTACTTTATGTATAAAAAAAATAGACTAGTTGGTATAGGCAAAGTTATGATCAAGTGGTTTCCTGTGCTTTAATGGTATGAAAACTAGTTCAGTGTAAGGAAAGAAGGTCTATTGTAAGTCGATTATTCATGAAAAGTTAGTTTACATTGTATTGAAAAAATCCTTCATTTAGGATGATAAGAAAAAGTGTCTATTGTAGCTATTATTATTCATGAAAAGTTAGTGGTCATTGTATTGAAAAAATTGTTTAATTCAGGATAGTGATTAGTAAAGGGATATATTGCAGGTTGATTATTCAAGAAAAGTTGATGTTCATTGTATCTTGAAATTCTTTCATTTAGGATGAAGATAAGTAAAAGGGTCTATTGTAGGTTGACTATTCATAAAAAGTTAGTGTTTATTGTTTTATAAATTCCTTCATTGTAAAAGGGTCTATTGTAGGTTGACTATTCATAAAAAAGTTAGTGTTCATTGTTTTATAAATTCCTTTATTTAGGATAATGTTAAGTAAAAGGGTCTATTGTTGGTTGATTATTCATAAAAAGTTAGTGTTCATTGTTTTATAAATTCCTTTATTTAGGATGATGTTAAGTTAAAGGGTCTATTGTTGGTTGATTATTCATAAAAAGTTAGTGTTCATTGTTTTATAAATTCCTTTATTTAGGATAATGTTCAGAAAATGGGTCTATTGTAGCTTTATTATTCATAAAAAGTTAGTGTTCATTGTTTTATAAATTCCTTTATTTAGGATAATGTTCAGAAAATGGGTCTATTGTAGCTTTATTATTCATAAAAAGTTAGTGTTCATTGTTTTATAAATTCCTTTATTTAGGATGATGTTAAGTAAAAGGGTCTATTGTTGGTTGATTATTCATAAAAAGTTAGTGTTTATTGTTTTATAAATTCCTTCATTTAGGATGATAAGTAAAAGGGTCTATAGTTGGTTGATTATTCATAAAAAGTTAGTGTTCATTGTTTTATAAATTCCTTTATTTGGGATAATGTTCAGAAAATGGGTCTATTGTAGCTTTATTATTCATGAAAAGTTGTGTTTATCATCCTAAATGAAGGAACCTTTAAAATGTTGATTATTCGTAAAAGTAAGACACTTTTATTTATCATTAACACAGTTTTTCAATACAATGAACACCAACTTTCCATGAATAATAAAATTACAATAGACCCTTTTTTAACATCATCCTAAATGAAAAGGAACTTTTATTTTAAAAGTGCGTATTGTTTATCCATGAAAAGTTGCATTTAAAATTTCTTCATTTAGCATGATGATAAGGGTCTAATGGACTTTTAGGTCTCTACTCTTACATCATCTCTCGGGCGACCATAAGCCAGCAGGGACTACTATCACTAGCCCCCTCTAACCTCCTTTGGCATGCGTATTTAATAAATATAAACCATGAAAAAAAAATCTGAGACGATTGGTGTTATGCAAATTTATTATGGCTAGAGTATTGAGGCTGAAATTTGGTCTTGATTACTCTTGCGACAAAATTCAAATGTTATTTTTGCTTAAAAAATTTGGTGGTGGCAATGGTTTTAACTAGTATTTTTTTTACAGGCAAGTGCACAGCAGTTGTTCAAAGGTCCCGATGTTTAGTCCAGCCAATATGTGTATACTTGCGGAAATTAATAAAAGAAGGTTATATATATATTTTTGTTTTATTTCTGAAAAAAAAAAACTACACAACTGTTTTGAAGTTTCAACTTTGTTGAAAGAAAATTAGACAAAATAACGAACACAAAATGAAATAGTAATAACCTATTAGGCCAAAAATATTAAAAAAAAATAAATAAAATTCAAAGTTGGGGAGTTTCTAAACTCATGGGAATTTAGTCTGCATTACAAAACAGTAACATAATCCACTTCCTCCTCTTTTACGGTTCAGTTATGGTTGCATCTGTTCTATGAAATTAGTAGACGCAAGGAGGATAGACATCAATGTCACCATTTCAAGACGACACCAATGCAAATGGCGTATTCTTGACTGGCGACTACTACTGCCCTCCTCACATCTTCCAATTACATAGAGAAGATAGCAACCATATGTGACGATGTACGGTGACTGTCAGACGCAGGACTGACCGTTGGTTGAATTTCGGAAGACTTCTATATCACCCATATTGTCTGGCAAGTTTGGTCTAGTTGAATACATCAAAGTCCTGATTCCATCTCGGAATCTGAAATATGAGATATAGGTTAAATATAGTGTTAGGCACTATGGTTTAACTATCTTAAATTATGGTAAATGAAGATGGGTGTATTAGAAAAAACAGTTTTAAAGTTTTGATAAGTCAAAACAGTTGAAAGAATCAAAGCTAGGAAATCACAATACTGGGTGTGTTCATATCAAGGTTTCAAACAAGTTTACAAAAGTGCATAACCTCATAACTTTTCTGAAGACTTAACTATAGTGGTATTATTACAATCGGTAAAAATCTTGATTAAAACACCCTTGTATTCTCTTTCTCATCCATACAGACCTCTGAATACCTAACAGATTTCTTCCCAACAAGTTAAAAAGTTTTTATCAACATTCAATTCTTTATACCTTAAAAAATGTATTGTTAACAAGTTTTACATCTCTAACGGCCGTTAATAAATGAGAAAGTACGCTTACCATGCTTCATTCTCCCAAAGTTACGATATCATAAATCTATAGATAATCGTAGCAATATTAGTCCTCTTAGACATATCATACAGTACCTGTTATCGCTTAGTAATGTATCAGCACAACGTAGTGCACATCTTCCATTGATTACCCACAGACAAGTTACAGTATAATGAATCTGTAAGTCTTAAAAGCCTAAATATTCTAATTAGTTATAGAATTAAAGGAATCGTAGTAAATGCTAACGGCCCAAGTAATAATAAGAGATATCATTGACTAATTCTAATAAATTTTAGTAAATGCTATTGGCTATTTTAATGAATAGGCCTAGAAGTAATTACTGTTGGTTATTTCTAATTTACTTCTATCTGCTAGTTTAATAGATTACGTTATTTAAAGAAATGCCCCAAAACCTTGAAGCTTATATGAATTTACTGCGAGACCTATACTTTTAATTCAGTAGACTTGGGAATTTCCAGTTACCCTTCTAATCCATTGAAACATTGGTTTTTTTATAGTTTCCAAATATGTAATACTCAAAGTTGCAATGCCTAAGTACCATGTTTAACAGCCATTCTTCTTTAAAAGCTCACTACTTGATAAAGTAATGTGGCTACCTTTGTACAATTGAATAGTCAAATTTATGATATATCTACCTCTGGTCACTTCTTTCACAATTAAACTTTACATCCCATTACAAAACCCTCTGAACCATTGATAGTAGGAAATCAGAGCATTATGTTCTGTGTAATTATCCAGGTGGATTTATTAAGTAAATAATATGGTTTACAAAATTCTACATAAATTCAAATACAATATATAACCCTAAACTAGAGCAAAAGTTGAAAATATATTGAAATTTTCCTATTGTAAATTATTTCCTTGTACTTCTAAAGTACAGTCAACAGTGGAAAATCTTTTGAACGCAAAGATTCAATTTATAAGACCACAAACATCACAACCATTCATAAATTGACACAATGTAGCTCTTTGGCACTATGGTACTTGATATGACGACAGCTACTTTTAAAGGTATATTTAAGCTTCGATTTGCTGTTCGAAATTTGGGAAAGCAATTACACCATAAATACGGATACTGTACATTAATCTCCAGGTTACCAGCTCAATCAAAACCTTGTATTTGACATAACTGAAAAGTAAGTTCTCGCTTTTTTTGGAAAAACTATTGACCAGAGACAAGAAACTTGAATCTACAAAGTTATTAAAAGAATCTTTCGAAGGCGGTGATGATCAAATCTGACGTAAAATTGTAGAAGTGGGTTAAAGGAAGGGAGTGATAGGAATTATGCCTAAAAGCGTTAAAAGTATGCTTGGTTATTGGGAATTCTACTGTGATCACAGACTGTAGGGTCCAAAAAATATGCCATCGTTAATATCAATTTTATCAATGTCAATATATATATATATATATATATATATATATATATATATATATATGTGTGTATATATATGTATATATATATGTATGTGTGTGTGTGTATTGACAAAAGGAAACTAAAATAGCCTGTAAAAATTCTTAATTATACAGATGGCATTTTCATTCCTCATTCCAACGATATATCTGAAGTTAACATCGGTTCATTAGTACCAAACAAGAAAAATTTTGAATCTCGACAAGTATAATTTTGAGATAACACATTCAAGGTGACTGTCCTAATTGCTAACTACGCAGTTTGCGGGCACTATCGCGTTATAAATAGAGGCAAAGCTTCTAAGTTTATTCTCCTTATTGTAATTAAGCTTAATTCACCTGTACTATGAATAAATTAATAATGAAATTCCCAATCTTTACTTTTATCTCATTTTACCTTGAAATCAGTTAGGAAAACACATTGCTATAATCAGTTTTGGCAACCTATTTTAGTCAGTTTGGGCTTTTTTTAAATCTTTTAAACCCATTGCCCTACTTATAAATGCAACCAGATCCAGGCTAGGATTTTGCAACGTACCCATAATTATGTCTAGTTTTATTAACTGTCCTAGTTTTGGGCATGAAAAATGTTTAGTAGTATATTCATCTTTGCAAAGGTCACACAAAATATCTGCATATTTTCCCCTAAAATTTGCTTTTAAATTGGGCATATTTAATCTTTTCTCCTATTACAAGGGTTGTGTTTGCAGATTCATATCTGATATAAGGTTGTGGGTCATTTCATAATATAAATCTTCCTTTTTTCATCACTTTCTTCTTTTCTTCAATGGTTTCTTCTATTCTTTACATAATTCTTTTCTTGATTTATTTTTTCTGGGTCCCTTTTCCCCAAATTATTTTTTCAACTTCCATCCCATATTTACAACAGATTTCTTCTATGCTGCTACTCCAGCACTTTCCATAATGGTTCTTCGACTGATACTCAATGATCTCTTGCTAGTCTTTTTTTTATCCGAGTTTATGATGTTATGAAAGAACATTAATCAGGAGTTACGAATTAATACCTCTACTGGGGCAAAGTTTTACTTTGGTAAGAGCCTCCCCATAATCTCTGATGTTTTCTATAGTTTTATCTTATCTTTGGCGTTTGTTTCTTTCCTCTTTATCCATTACTGATAAATTCCGAATATCCGTACTTGTCCCAAACGATGTTAGAAAATTACTTTTCTCATAACCGAATCTGTGCTTCAATGAGGTTCCTTTGGCCGTAAAAATTACCCGATCCAAACAAAAAACAATTAACTATTTCCTTTCCTCAATGAGGTATTTTCCCAGTTGTAGCCCTTAGGCTTATAGCCTCCTGCTATTCCAACAGGGATTGTAGCTTAGCTAGTAATAATAATCACAACCAAAGCCTACAATATGATTGGATTCATTCGTATTTTGTCCGTCCAGGTAAGCATCTCTTAAGCTCAACATTTGACGCCATTGAATATGTGATTTTCGTAATAAAACTACAAGTTCAAGAATTGATGCAACAAAGTTTTTGACATACTATCATTATCTGATACATGGTTATATAACTCCGACAAGGCTAAGATTACCGAAATGACCCTCCCACGCGTTTCCTTTCATATTCCAAAAGAGCATGTTGGGCGGGGGAGTCGGGCTCTTCATTTACAAGGGAAAAAAAATATTAAATATATGGAAATGTTTTCTAAATGCTCAGATAATGCGGATTTGAAAAACTAGCAATATGCGGTGTGGCATAAACTGAAAGCCTTGGAATGTACACGATAAAATGAATTACGAAAGGTACCTTCAGCATAGGACCAGAAAAGCAGCCCTTAAAATAAAGTATATGGGATCGCAGGTTTTTTTTTTTTTTTTTTTTTTTATATGAGAGTGTGATGGTTCTCCTAAAGTTTCCTTCTATTTTCAATTATATAAAAAGTATTGGAAGTTGCTTGTCAAGACCTAAGGCACTTTAATTTTCTCCAATCTATGTCGTTCCTGTCGTCCGCGGGTGTGGACGTGTGTTAATGCTCTGTATCGAAACTGGCTTAAAACGGGAATCATTGTGTATTTCGTTGTTTATACTATGAAAAAACTTTTTGTGTGTTTACTAGTGTTGATATTAGTGAAATAGTGTGTTAAAAGTCAGTGCTTTCCTTTGTGAGGTCTGTAGCGAAAGGCCTGACCCAGCATTTTTGTGTTGGGGAGGGGCTACTTGAAAAGTCATTGATAAATGATTCAATATGCCCCTCCTTAGAAAACGAAAAGAAAAACTTAATCCCGTGAATGATCTCGATCTATTTGTGACCGAAATTGACACGGTACTCCAAGGGAAAGGGGGAAATAAAATGGCAGCAACTAACATGCAAGTGAACGCCGCTGATGAAGAATGTGATGGCGGAGGCAATCATGGCATGTGTGGGCACTGTGAGTCCTATGTCGAAGATGGGATACAATGCGATGAATGCCGAAGATGGTACAATACCATGATGAAGAAGCTTGCTCTAATTTAAGAGATGGTACAAATGTTATTTTACAAAGTAGGAACATCATTTATAAATGTCCAAGATGTGTTGAGACTGCAAATCCCAGTGGTTCATGAGTCAGGCAATCATGGGAAAACATGACGAAGCTAAGCATCAACATAGAAGAGATGAAGGTAAATGTACAACAGATGTCTGGTTTTATGGATATGATAACTGCTCAATACACTAATATGTGTCAAGAAATTGTTGAGCTGAAAGAGAAACTTATGGAATACGAACAAGAGAATGTGACCAAGACCACATATGCAAGTAGGTTTGGGAAAAAAAAAAAAAAAAAAAAAAAAAACCACCCACCCACTTTGGTCATAAAATCTACGGAGGATAATACGAAGGCTTCAGAGATCAAGAAAACAATCAAGAAGATAACCACGAATGTCGAACAGGTCAAAACCTCTAAACAAGGCCACTTGGTAGTTAATTTTGCGGATAAAGTTGGGTTAGAAAAGGCTAAAAATGACTTAGAAGAGGTCAAGAATGACATTAAGGTAGAAGTAGATAAAAAGGATCTACTTAAACTGAAGATCACGGACTGCAAAATTGATGAAAATTAAGATGATATAATTGCCAGTATAATGGAGAAGAATGAATGGTTGAATGATATATGTGAAAAAGAAGACTTTAAAATGATCAGGAAGTTTAAATAAAGACAAAGCGGTAAATCACATGTCATTATAATGTGTAGTCCAACTATCAAGAAAGTTTTCCGTAAAAGGGACGATAGAGTATATACCACGCTTGGAGGATGCTGCAAAATTTATGATTCCTACAATGTATTTCAATGTTATAAATGCCAGGAATTTGGTCATACTGCCGATAGTTGTAGCAAGACCCAGGTATGTGCCAAGTGTAGCCAAGAACACCGAACCACGGATTGTAGTGTAAATACGTTAAAATGTCATAAATGCACAATAAGGAATTACAATGATACGAATCCTAAGACATGTGATGAAAACTGTTAAGTATACAAGGAGGAGCTTACCAGGATAAAAAATAGAACCGATCATGGAGTCTACCCCATTGGTTAAGTGTGGTCTGATAAATATTCAATCGGTGGGGAATAAAACCATAAAGATTAGAAATCTTATTAATGAAATGGAATTAGATTTATGCTTATTAACGGAAACTTGGTTGCAGGGAAATATTAGTGATAACTCAAAGATTCAGGAGATGACGCCATGTATTCACGATTTCTACCACGTACCAAGAAAGGATAAAACTGGAGGAGGAGTGGGTGTCTTCGTGTCGAAAACCTTCTCTATGGTTTCTATCATGAATGAAATAGTATTTGAAACGTTTGAATATATCTATTTAAAACTGACAAGAAACAGTAAGATGTTGAATATAATATTATATAGACCACCAGGGAGTAATATGAGGAAATTCATTGAAGAATTTAGTATTCTTGTGGGTGTGGTGGACGATATTAAAAATACATTAATTGGTGAAGACTTTAATTGTTGGGTAGATGATGAAAATGATAAGGCTAAAGAACTCAAGGAGTATTTGAGAGGTTTAATTTAATAATCAGTGTTTTGGTATCAACGTCAGTAGGTGGTCATACACTCGAGACTTGGTCATATGTGGGAAAGATTCTGACCTAATAAGAAACCTTGAAGTGGAAACAGACTGAGATCTCAAAAACACAAACTCATCACTTTTGATGTTAATATAAATTGCATCAGGGTATTAAAAAAATGGATCACATATAGGGAACGGGAAAATTTTGATGCTGAGAATTTGATTGAAGCTAGTGTAGCGCAAATGTCTTGTGAGAACACACAATGTGAACATATGGTAGTTAGAGAATGTGTTGGGTGTTATACCAAGAAATATAATGACAATTTTGGAAAAATATATGATACCATGTGTCCCATAAAGAGCAAACAAATAGTTGTACGCGAAAATGTTAGATGGTATAAAAGTGAGCTACTAAAGGCAAAAACACATAGACGTAAGATGGAAGGTAGATGGAAAAGAGCCAAATCCTCACAAGCCAGAAATCTATATAATAAGGCCAGAAATGACTATTACATCCTGTTAGAAAAAACAAAAAGAAAATTCTACAACGGCGAAAGTAAAAAAACTAATAACATGAGGGACTTTCACAAAAACCTGGATGATTTGATGGGATTAAAGAAAATAAATGTCTTGCCTGATAATGTTTGTGCTGAGAAATTTGCTATATTCTTCAATGAAAAAATTGATAGAATTTACAGAGGTTTCCCCCAAAATCACTTGGAAGGGCAGTCAGTTATGCCAGTGAAGGAGGGTAAGAAGTTCATAAAATTTAAGGAAATAAATATGTGCGACTTGTTAAAGGTTATGAGAGAGATGGAGAATACATATTGTGGAAACAACCCTTTCCCAAACAGTTCAATAAGTGAAGCTCCAAACAAGCAAGTTGTATATAATATTTACCTGAACATAATTAACCTAACTATATCACAATCCTGTTTTCCTAGCTGTGAAAAAATGCGTTGATCAAACCAATATACAAAGGAAAAGGTGATGTAAACGAACTAAATTCATATAGGCCCATTTCAAATTTATCCTACATGTCGAAGCTTATTGAAAAAATCATAAGTAAGCAATTATGGGCGCATATTGATGAGTTAGAGGTATTCCCGGAAAATCAATCGGCCTACAGAGCTAATCACTCTACAGAAACTACTTATGCTCAATGATGAATGATATGATAGGTCTTCTTGATGAGGGAAAGTGTGGAATTTTGATTATGTTAGAACTTGGTGCTGCTTTCGATACTGTTGTGCACGAATACTTACTTGACGACTTCAAGTCTATTGGAGTGACTGAGGAAGCACTTAATGAATAGGAAGACTATTGTAGAAGTTTCTGGAAACCGATCCAGTGAGAGAATTCTTATGAAAGGTGTACCACGGGGTAGTGTTCTGGGCTCTATCTTGTTCATCATATATACTATCGAGCTATCACACATCTTGCAAAAACAAAAAGTGGGCTTTAAACTATACGCAGATGATACTCAGTTCTACCTTTCAATTTCAACAACACAAGATACAAAGAAGAAAATTGATGAGATAATGACAAATAAAAACATGGATGCAGAGGAAAAAGATTAAATTAAATAATAAAACAGAATGTAAGTTTTTTGCCACAAAGGTGGGTTTGAAGAATTACCAGTTATTTCAAAGTATAAAAATTGGTGACGCTGATGTTGGGATTGTGCCTGTTGTGAAAAATTTTGATGTACTGATATTGTAATTTGTCAATGAAATACCAAATAGTGAACACAGTAAAAGTGATTAACTATCACCTGAGAAACAATATTTATCAGAAAATATTTAACAGAGGGCAGTACAAACATTTTAGTGATGAGTCACGTAATATCAAGGCTTGATTATTGCAATTCTCTGTACTATAAATTGCCCAATACACTACTAAGAAAGCTTCAAAATGTGCAAAACCGGGCGGCTAGACTGATAAAAGGCATTAAACTACGGGAGAGAATAACTCCTGCATTGATCGATCTACATTGGTTAACAGTTAAGGCTAGAATTGAATTTAAGATTTGCTTGTTGACTCACAAAGCACTTACAAGTGATAAGCCTAAATATCTTCGTGATTGCTTGGTCTCGTACCCTCAAGCTACCAGCGCTGCTGTAAGAGTTAGAGATGCTGATGACCCACAGACTATTCGAAATTAGTGTGAATCATGCAATAGGAGGAAGAATGTTTAGTTATGCTGCACCGAGACTCTTCAACGACCTTCCACTTGGCGTCAAGAATAGCAAAAATGTGGCAGCTTTCAAGAAAAACCTGAAGACTTATCTTTTTAGAAAGTGTTATAATAGTGACCTGAAAACTATTAAGTCTGAATACAAATGCTAGCGAAATAACTGATAAGATACAGAGCAAAATATTAACTGGAAAGAAATTATTTTTCACACACTAAGGCCCACCTGAACAGACTTTTAGTGTCTGATGGAGGGCGAGAAAAAAACCCGTAAAAGTAAAGTAAGTAAGTAAGCAATACAGCCTTCTATGTAATAGGTATTTTCAACCAAATTTTTAGAGTAGCGTATGTAGCTTGCATGAATGCAACCCCTCTCCTTCCTTGCGGCGAAGGAGTAAGGGTGTTGGTGGAAAAGGGGGCTCGAATTTTTTAACTCAAAACATGTTTTATTGACTACCGCCATGAATCTTTTCTTAAACAATCCTTTAAGTAATCTATTAACAACACTTTCGGCCCCATGACATGGACGAATAAGTTAGTTTTATTCGTTTTAAACCTGCCCGTTATATCCAAAGGGGAAAAATTAAGTATAGCTATTACCAATGATCTACATCATCATCATCATCATCTACGCCTGTTGAGGCAAATGGCTTCGAATGATCTACATATTGTGGTCAAATTCACGCCTTCTAGCATTGGATATTCACATTTCATCAGTTTGGTTTAACATAATAAAAAAATCATCTATTCCAATACGCCAATGGTACACGTTAAAATTTCTATTTTCCAAGTATTAAATTCTGCTTTGGGACCACCGGTTAAAAATTCCTGAACTAGTACTAAGCTACATTACAAATTATCCTACATTATATAGTGGTACCAGAAATGAAAAAGTTTTACATTAATAACCAATTCTGCAAGAACATACAGGTAGCTCTGTGGACGTCCGTACTGGAGACTAATTTGCGAGTAAAATTTTGCCTACGACTGCTAACTATGCCAATTTAAATGTTTCTGCATCACCTTGGCATTCAAACTTAGCAAGATTCAAATATCGATGGAAGTTATTCTAACTCTCACTATTGATTAACTTAAAATGTATAAAGGTTTAAATGCCACTCATAAATTGCAGAGCAGCAGAGGCAAGGGAAAGTGACATTGCCCTAGCAAGCAGGACAATGCCCTTGAGCCTAACCATATATAATAATAATAATAATAATAATAATAATAATAATAATAATAATAATAATAATAATAATAATAATAATAATAATAATAATAATAATAATAATAATAATAATAATAATAATAATAATAATAATAATAATAATAATAATTATTATTATTATTATTATTATTATTATTATTATTATTATTATTATTATTATTATTATTATTATTATTATTATTATTATTATTATTATTAGCTAAGCTAAAACCCTAGTTGGAAAAGCTGGATGCCAGAAGGCCAAATAAACTAAATGAGAAGTAAATTAAAACAAAATTTTAAGAAAAGTAACATTAAAACAGATCTTTCATATATATGCTATAAAAAGATATTTATGTCAGTCTGTTCAACATAACATCTGTTGCAAGTTTGAACTTTTGAAGTTCTACCGAATCAACTACCCTATTAGGATGATCATTCCACAGCTTGGTCAGTGTTGGAATAAAACATCTAGAATACCGAGTAGTATTGAGCCTCATGATGGAGAAGGCATGACTATTAGAATTAACTGCATACCTAGTATTACGATCATGGAGGTACTGTCTGGGATGATCTGAATGTAAAGGATAGTTAGAATTATGAAAAAAAAAAAAATCTTATGCAGCAGGTATAACTAACTAATTGAACGACGGTGCCAGAGAATAATATCTATGATCATCACTCAAGCCGTCTCCACCTAAGCTAGGGTCAGGGAGGGCCAGGCAACACTGTCATAAATATTTTGAAATTTAGAAAGAACATGGTGATGGTTATGTCCAGCATATTGCCTGCAATGGTAAGTGTTTTCTTTTAAATAAACGAGCATATGAGCCTTTGTACTGTATCAAAAATATTCCTTAACGTTTATTTGGATACAAAACTTTAATTTTTCGCGGCCTAAATAACGATAGTTCAGTGTGATTTAACAAGACGAAACTCTCAACACTGTAACGAATTGAAAAACTACAAAGATAAATTTCCTTATAACTTCTGAGTCTGTCATTTGATTCTTCAATACTGAGAGTATTCAAAATTTAAACAACAAATTTTTATATAATGTGTGGTTGTTCACCATGGCAGAATTCTATAACATTTTATGCTGATACCGTATGTTATTAGTTAAGTTATGCAATATGCTTTAAATGTTTCTGCAAATGAAGGAACTACTTTTTATTGTTGGCATTTTGAATTTTTTTTCAAGACGACAAATATAGTGATAATAGAATTTTGCTACTATACTGAATCGTATGATTAGATAAGCTGTGATTACGCTTGTTTTTATCATATTTGAGTGATTTGAACAATGAACTTTTTATTGTCATAATACCTGGCAAACATTTTCTTCAGATGTTTTATCTAGAAAATAGTGTTTGCTTTTATATTAAACTGTATATTTGAATTAACTGTGAATTACCAATGTCTTATATTTAGCAACAATATGACTTTAGCAATGAATCAAATGGGAAATGCTAATATGATGTATATAGCCTACATTTGTGTTTTAATTTGCTTTAGTTCAAGTATTGAACCTTTAATTACTTCGTTTGTATTACAGCGAGTCATTTTAAAGATTAAGCTGTTAACCCTAAATCCAAATAATACTTTCTTCAAGTACAATCTTCAGTGATAAACTACAGTTGCTCCATAACAATAAAATGTTATTTACTTTAAGATTGCAATAGATCTGTTGGGCTTAACAAATAATACGCCGTCATTGCAATGTTTTAAAATGAAAAGTTAGAACATATAAAGACTTGCACTCAAATTCAAAGGTGGTCTACCCAAATTACATATATAATTCATGAACATACCAAAGAGAATACTTCCAAAAAGTTCAATTTGAAAGTATCCGAGGTATTCGTTGGATACTGCGTAGCTCGACATGAAATTTTACCTTTCACGCAAAACCAATGTAAACCTATATAGACATCTTAAAAACTTCTCCGACTAACTAGTGTTAATGCACAAAGTAATCTCGTAAAATGGCTATTGTAAGTGTTGCAGAAAAGTAAGCCTAAACGAAGTTACTGAAATTACAAAGACATTCTTTGAAAGTAGATCAGGGTATTTTAATATTTCATCTTGCAAAGGTAATGTAAGTTTACAGAGTTTAGAATTATTGATTAAGTACATGGGCACTTAGTTTACTTTATTTCAAGTTTCATATATTTTTGCAACAATGCTCCTTGCCATAAGAATGGGATTTTAATATACACTACATAAAGCAAATTCACTAATGATTAAGACATTTTAATTCAATTTTACGAAATGCAGATTAAAAACTCATTGAACATCTAGCAAGGTACTATGAGTTACCCTTTAATCCTGCTATTTTGATTTTTGTTTTCGTGCAAGTGCCCAAGTTTGGACATTTTGCGATTTGGTTTTAGCTAACATTAACGATATGGGGTAATCAAGAAATAATTCCTTTGATCCAGCCAACAAACACTGTGATTCAAACTTTTTACGTTAAATCTATTGTGACTTTAGCCTGTTACAATAGAAAATCTAAGGGAATTTGTCTACTACAATCTTGATTGAAAGTCGCATTTATGGAGATATACACATACTGTAGAATGTGTACTATAAATTACTGTATTACAGTTACATAAAATACACGAACCATTTCATAAACTGTAGGCTAATGGCTTCCAACTAAGATTCTTTCAAATAGGGCCTCTCGATAGACATATGTTGATGTGCCAAACCTTATCTAACATACCAAGTATGCAATAAATTTTCAATCTCTTCGAAACCATGAGTACAACCTACATAGAAAATCTTAAAAAAAAAAATAATAAATCACATGCCTAATTAGAAACAGAATCTTTTAAGCAACTTACGTGTATTTTTTCCGCTTTCTTACTCGGCCACACCAAAGTGAATAGAATTAATATTAGCCTACACAAAATTCAACAAACAAATGACTTGACTCTTGCAAGAATTGCTTGTATGTAAGTTTAAAAAAAAATGTAAAAAACTGCAAGGATAATAAAACAATTAATAGTTGCTATTCAGAGTCCTTGGGAAACAAACAGCGCCCTCTACAGTCTACATAGTTTCCCATATTCTCTACCTTCGTTATTCAAACAGAAAACGAGAAACAGCGTATACCTTGTACTAAATATGACATACTATAACAAAACTTGAGGAGCATGTCTACATTGACAATAAATGCTTTTTAAAATATGATTAGAAATTACCATTTTAATAAAGGAAAGTATCACAATCATCAGTAAAACTAACATTATATTGGTAACTTGGCTTAAAAGACATCATAGTTTGAATTAAAATAGAGTCATTTAAGTGAAATTCTATATCACTCATCCTTATACATTTTAGAGTGCATTGGATTTATGGAATTTGGGCAATTTAACCTAGCACTGATGACTGTGATGCCACTCGGCCCCTATTTTTTTTTTTTTAAGATCATATGGTCTATCTCTAGGGACATCAACCGTTTATAATTCTTTTTTGGATAACTTTGCTTGTGTATCATAAATATATATTTTTTCTATCGAAGATCTTCAACAGCAGTTTTTTTTCTTTTATCATTCTCCATCACTATATATATGGATGGGTGGATTTGGGTTATATAGTCTGGTGATGGGGCAATAAGCAAAAATACTTGCTTAATTTTATAAGGAGCTGATGAACCTGTTTATTGACACTTGTGATTATATCCCGTGGAGTTTTATCACTAATCAAATTCTACAGAGGTTTTCATTAAATCCTTAGTATTCTAAGAAATCAATTTGGCAGACTAATATAAAATAATATTGTATTAATCCTGTGATTTCGAAATTAAACAAGAGCGTAGGTTATTGTTTTCTTTTTCACTTTTTGGTATCTTCTTTAATATTCTATCCAAAGGCATCAGCTAGCCTACTAGGCCTACTCCATAATTACAGTTTCTTATTTTCGCTCTTGTTGTATAAAATTTAATCATATTAACAAATTTTATCTTGCCTTCACAGGGTTTTAATCTTCTTTTCTCACCCACCTCCTGTACTCCATTAAATTCTTAAACTTAGAATATTTCAAATGTTGTTCATAACCAGATACAAGAGCAGAACAATTGCAAAATACTTTATTATTTTTTTAATGCATGATAAATCGATAGTGAATTATTAGATATACTAAAAAAATGAATGGACTCTCTCTCGAGATCATTGCCTTGACATTGGATTTTTTTTCTTATTTTTTTTTACACATTTTGTAAAGTTCAAGGGTAAGATAATGGACATTTTTGGCACTTAGTAATTTCACTCATAGGGTTATGTACCAATGGTATGAACATTTTACCATTATCTCCCAGATAATGGTAAGCCGACTGTTTCAGCAGACTGATTTTTTAGTATGGAATATTGCAGCTTTCAAGATAGGCCTATTCATTGCTGACCTATGTAAAACAGTCTACCCAATGTTTGACAAAAATTCTTAGCCGATAATATTATCATTTTTTATATAAAATTTCTTTTGGCAAGTTGGTTTAAACATGTCCTTTTCTAATTGATTTTACTAATACAAATGTATCATAGCTCAGAACGGTGCTGTGGACAGAGAGACTAATGCAATTCCGTTCTAGGTTCTTGTTTCTTAAATCTCAGCATTAAACAAGACAAGTTCACAAACATATTGCTACTGTTTCATTGTCTGATATGGATTTGAAACGTAAGTAGCAGTGTTGCTGAGAAGGAAATGGATGAATAAAAGGAAGCAATAATAAATGTAAAGCTGAGAACTAAAAATTGGGTGCAGTTGTGGGACAGAGAGATGGTGCAATGATGAGGCAGTGCTTAGCTCTTCTGTAGGCACTCTAGAAACAACTCATTATAAAGAAAACGTTTACTTTAGTTTAATCAACTTTGCCTTAAGTTTCTTTATACCTACCCTCATAAATTTTGGATTCCACGAGAAGTTTTATATAATTTTACTTTGCAAAATATGTTTATCTTTTTATTTTCAAGTGTAAAATTGAACTGCCTTTCTTCTTTACTTTCTCTTTCTGGAAGCATTGTATTCCATATTTTCAATCTACAAACAAACATTCTAATATCTGTTCTTGTAGTTTTGTCATATGTATATTTTTCAAAATTCTTTCTCAATTCTAAGGGTTTTGTAACTTACGCTTGGCTATCCTTCCCTTTTTCATTGTCTTCTTTAACATAAGGAATTCAAAAAGAAAAAAAATAACTTTCCTGATCTTCACGAACAGCATGCCATTAGAGATATTTCTACATAAAATGGAAAAATATAAATTTTTTATCTGGGGAGAACACCTGAAGTATTTTTCAATAGCTTCACAATTATTTCACATTTCTTTAACGTTTCTCCCACTCTACCTTTCAGAGTATGTTCTACAATAAACAAAAATCATAAACTCTTCAAAAGTCTTTAATCATAAAACACAAAATGGTAGGGATAATGTATGCATCATTTTCACGAGGCTATCATTCTCCTATTATTTTACATGACTGAACAATATTAGAACATCTTCATTCTCACATCATCTTAAATTCCATCACAGATTCTCTCCTAAACAGTAGTTTTACTTACATTTAATATTTGAACGTCACCTCCCAACAGAAAAGACGAGCAATGTCCCTTTACTTTATAGGACTCTCTAATGTCTTTTCCCAACATTTTGCAGGAACTCTCACCTTCCTTCTTTAGTGCCTGTAGCTTTCACCTTCTCTCATCCTACCAGCATGTTTTATGACTACAGTATTCCATTCAAAATACCTAAAAAAAAATAATCTCTTCTATTCTTCCATCATCCATATCCCCATTAATTACTTCACTGTCATAGTTTCCTTCTATGCCTATAACTTTATCATGCTCACAATTACTCTCAACTTTTCCTTTTGTAAGAATTTTCAATATTTTTTTAAAAGTTTCTTCAAATGCTTTTCATGATCTCAAATTGGAGCTGTTTTGTTGTCAAACATCATTCATAACCCATTCTGTTATTCTACCTCTTGGCATTTACATTGGGGCAAAAGTTTGGCACTGCGCACTGGGAGGCCATTCAACACCAAGGTAAAACTGAGGAAACACCTAAACACCAGTGGTGTTACACCAGGCTCACATTGCTAACTGACCACAAAAACACCATCTGATGTGTCAGCTCTGTACAATATTGGCATGAAGAGGTAGTGTGAACAATACCAGTATCAGTCTACCAGATGGTGCTGAAAATTGGCCCAGTTAAGACCATTTACTTGCACCTGATGAAGCAATGGTGGCTGTCACACAAGGCTCACGATTGCTAACAGACCCCGAAGGCTGGCGAGTTCCGTACGGCAGTGAGCGCATGTGAAGGTAGGGAACAATACAGTACTCCATACTGTGAAAGGACAGTGAAAAGTGGGTACATATGCTCCCTGGCCTAAGTTGCTAATGTTCAGTAAAAATAAAACCACTCACCTGCTTCCTGTGCAACAGTGGTGACTGTAACTCTCAAACTCCTGACTAACCCTGAAGGTATCAGTTAGAGGAAGAGTACCTTCACTCACACCCAAAAGAATTTAAGGGATAGCTATAAGTTCCAATGAATCTTTAGCAAAGGGCCTTCTCACGTGAGTTCTTTATCATAATCTTCTCAAGGAAGAAATATCTGACAAAGAGAATAGGAGAGGAAGAAGAGACTGTTAGAGTTGGGTGTAAACTCTACTTTCCCTTGCCAACCATTCTTCCTTTCTGTCACAGAGGAGTCATTGTCTTGGCAACCTGTAATGGCTACGCTCCTTCTGAGGAGGAAGCTATAAAAGCTTCCTTTGAAAGAACACAAACCACCAGATTGGACTCGCTAACACTGCACCACAGGGATCATTATGCATGAAACACGGTTGGCACCAGGTGAGCCTTCAAAATAATTTTCACGATTGCACAGGCAGGTATGGGCAACACTCAGTCCAAATCAGGTAATTCCAGTCAGAGGCAGAGAAACTAATACAAGGCAAAACGAGTTATGCTCAGAGTTCATTGTCTTCCTGATTGGAAGAGCAAGAACAATAAACCAAAGAGGGTCAGGAGGGATACTTACAGCCACCCCTTCACAAATGTACACAATACATGGGATTTTAAAAGCTTGTATCCTTACAAGTAAAAAATTCACTTCCTAACACTCTTACTTTTTGGTGTTCTTCCACTTACAAGTGAGAGCATTCACATAAATAATAACATTCCTTAACAATGAAAGTCAGAAAACATCCAACAGTAATAATAAGTGCTCAATTGTAAGTCTGTACCAGTTATGGTCAGACAAAAGTGGCTATTCTGTAACAGGTGGGTCAGTAGGATTTCCTTTGTGTGCCATCTGTAATTATCAGACAACCCTGTTAATGATTCAATAGCTGCCCTAACATTACTAAAGTCATATCCCATTTTAAAGGAGGAAAAGTTCGTATACAGGTAGGAAAAAAAGGATTTTGTTAACCTTTGGCTTCTATAATCAAGAGTGAGCTTCATGCCTTCTTAATTCCTTGAAATTTCCTGCCTAGCCCAGCCCTTTCATTCATAACGGGGGTTTTACACGGTCAAATATGTTGGCCAACACGCTTGACAACACGACGTTTGAGAGAATGTTTGAACGTGTGAAAGGGGTAAACATGTTTGACCAACGTGTTGGACGGATGTCTGACGGGGCCTGACTTTAGTGGGCGGAGCTTGCTCGGTGCATGTCCATGTTTGAACGTGTGAACGGTCATCAGTCGACAGTCTGGAACCGTCATTCATACTCAAATCTCGCCGAGGTAACATCAGTAACATCTCCTTCAGTTACAGGCGTAGTGTATCAGCTGCAAAATGAGATACAATGCTATAAGAGAGAGAGAGACTTGCACTATATTTATAGGAGTTCTCCTTTTCTAGAGTGTTGCTGAGCCACCAGCTGGTGATGAAATACCTTCATGATGCAGCAATGCTCCTGTAGTGAAACAGAGCAGGGGAAACACTACTAGAGATCTGAGACACATGATACTCATAATGAGACATTTGGGAAGTAAGCAGGCCAAGCACTCAACTCCCTGGACAAAAAAACAGCAGTCTTTGCTAGTAAACTGATAAATGTGTTTTTTGAAGCAGAGAATGGGAATTTGTCTGCCTATTCTAAAATTGTAACTGACACATACCATTCACATGAATCATTTGCAACACCAGTACCACAGTCATCAAGTTCCTTCCATGTAAGCGATAATTCTAATAGTAATTCCAATATGTCACAAAATTTTGCCAATTTTCAGCCCTTGTAACAATTTCATATGTGGCTGGCAATCAAAGAGTGACATATAAAGGGTTATAATTTTGGATTGGTTTGGGTTATGTCCCTTCATTTTCCACTGTGGTTAGAAAGCTTTGCACATTTCAACAGAAGGTTTCAGTATTTTTCACATATAACCATGTACTGATTTTCCTCAATAAATGAACATTACATATTGCATATCATAAACCACCTTTAAATAATTCTTCTTAAGTACTTTGTAGATGGCAACACAAGTTTCTTGGATGAGGTGCCAGTTCCCATTACAGCTGAAAATCTCAAGTCTTGCAGAGATCGGCCAGTTGCTAAGAAACGCAGTGTTGCGATCAGCCGTTCATGAGGGCTAATGGACTTCCTCATTACGATGTCTTTACATGTAATGAATGGAGTGACCATATTCAAAAGTTCTAATCATGTTGATTCATCCATGCGCATATAATTCCGCCATTCATCTGGGTCTAATTTCAGCTCTTTCATTAAATTGATATGTGAAATTTGGTCCCTTTTAAGCAACCAGTCCTTTGTCCACTTGGAACGCTTCCTTTTCTTTTCATTGAGGGCAATCACTATCCCGACTGCCGTCACCTCGTCTTGGGTAAGTGACATGTTGCTCTCTCTCCTTTTGGCACCGACTGAGGTTGTCTGTCAGTTTGGTTTGAACGTGTAAACACTCTTCAAACATGTTGTGTTGGAGGTTTGATGAGCTTGTTGGCCAACATGCTTGACCATGTAAAACCCCCTTAAGATGATCCTTTCTGTTCATTGGCAGCTTTCAGGCTGTTGTATCACTATCAGACTTGGGCTTCCTGTCATCATTTTATTTCATACACTTGACAAGATTCTTAGACATGAAAAATTAAATATTTTAATAGATTTAACAAGTTATCAACATACTTACTCAAATGTCTGGAGAGAAGGCCTCTCTAAACTTAAGGTCAAAGTTCATGAAGTTTGAACTCCTTTTGCTGCCTTACAACACCAAAAATACTGCAGTTGCTTTTAGGAACCTGCTTCATGAACTGTAGATAAATTTCTGCATTAGGTGTTGGCCTGTTTTACACCCTCTACTAAATTTTAATCCATACTGTTTATGGTTAAGGGTCTGTAAGAACAGATAATATCGTATAACAAAACAGAATTTTCAATAAATACATTAATGATCAACTTTCAGTGCCCTTCTCCACTATCACCTGGGTTGAGGTTGGCGTAGATGCATGAACTATCATTGTCTAGTGATGGGTAGTCTAGCCCTGACCAGTGGGGTCTCTCTCTTTTACTCTTTTAAGATTCATCAAGCGGTTAGAGCTGGTGAGCTGTTTGCATGGAATAAGGCTATACGATTATTGTATTGGGTTTGCAGTAAACATGCTTTATTGTAAAACCACCAATTCTTTCCTCTATTACTTCATGTACAGTATACACTTTGAGTGATGTTGGTACAAGAATTATCTGAATAGCACAGCTGCAGAGTAAAAATAATAACTACTAAATGTGGTTTAACTATCCTTCCTCTTGCATTGAAATAACTTGTATGTAAGAAATGGGAAAAATATCTTTAAAAATTCAGCTTAATAATTTAATAATTAACTCAGAAATTTTGAACACGGCCAGCAATTATACTACAGTGTGTATTATACAGAATTTCAACAAAATATGGATGGTGGTACTATAATGAATCTTTTTATTAGCACACCATTACACTCTAGCAACAAATAGAGCTTATCTAATGCTTTACAAAGTAGTATGCTTAAAAACAAAATATGATTTAAACATTTATAAATAGACTAAAGAGCTACTTGATGGTCTAACCAGAGTAGGACTGGGTAAACTAAGTAACTAGTTTCCAAAGACTTATAATTGTAGATTTGCAAAACTAGAGTGAATATTTAGATAGCAAATGATTCTGTTTTAAAAGCATCATGTAAAGAATAAAACTAAAGTTTGATCTATATAATGATACTTGAGGAATTTTTAACCTTTTCCAATAAAACAGAATATATTGGGCAAGACTGAATAACTATGAAATTAAAAAAAATATACATTTCCTTACATAGTACGAATGACGACTAACTACAGTATGATGCAATTGAAATTCTTAACTCTCAAAGGCAGTGCCAAGATGCATGTCATAGGTAATTCAATAATTCTTAAAAACTTTATTGGATAAATATAAAATCTTTACTATGTGCATCACCTCTTCCAGAGATTTATTCTTCTATATATATATAAATGACACATTGTACGTATATGATTTAAATTATTTCAAGGGTATTCAATTTTTACTTTGATGATTTACTACTTTACTGTGAATCTTCTTTAAATATTTCTATCTGTGTAAGCATAACCTATATGCTGTTTCAAACCTGTGCCTATAATAATCAGTTTTTTAAACAATGATGAATAATGGTGAAGACATTTAACATAGAACTGAATCAATCATACAAGTACCCTAACAAATATACATATATCAAAATGCCTTCTATATAAAATCCATCCATCTGTTTTACCTTTTTAAAATACCTGGGCTGTTACCTATTATGGAAGACATTTCCTATGCAAACAATAAGGAATGTATTTCAAGTACAAAAATGGACAGGATATCAAGTGCTCCCGTAACTTTCACATAAAAAGAGAAAGCTGGCACACAATTTCAAAATATGTGTGAGTTTACTTTTAAACCTTTTTATAATAAACATATTTCAACAATACATCAATTCATATTCGTTATCAGATTATCATTCCAGCTCACCACTATCCAAGAACATCCAAAGCCTTGGAAAGATTATATACGTCAGAGGATGGTATACTTCAAGACATGATATTGTTTATGCTGTAATTCCATCATGCATACTGTAAAAATGTCCAAGAGTTTATCTTAAATATAATCTATTAAGATAAATCTATCAACAGCAAGTCATATTTAGAAAAATTCAACAGCAAAACGTAAATTTCTATCATAAGGCATCTGCGGTATGTCGTCTGAAAGTCTATTATAAGAGAAATTAAATTTACAGGTTTAACGTTGCTATATGTTTTTCATTTTTGTATACAAAATACAATAAGCTTACAAAACCGCAACTATTTCCGAATAAAATTAGAGGCAAGAAAAACTACAGTATTTTATAAGTTGAGTGACATAATCTAAAGGCCAAGAGATTCCTAATTTTTCAAAAATGAAATAAACATCTGTAAACGGCCAAAGTTTTTCTTCTTTTACTAATTTATGTTGTCAAAATACTTAAGAGCACACAAGCTGTAAATGTTTTCCATCAATTGAAATGGGGTATGAAGAAAATAGAATGATTATCATATCTTCATATATTAGCAAATGAAAACAAAGAATGACCAGTATAAAGTACATTTAGCCAGAATTACTTAGCATACTGTAATTGAAGGAAACAATTTAGAAAATATTGTCACTCAATGTTTTACACCATTAAAGTTTTAATTCCTAAGCTGTAAAAAAGTTTATCAAGCTATATAATCTTTGATGAAAGACTTGAAAGAATATAATGAGTCAACTACTTTTGGACAAAATAAAAACGTTGTACGAAACACTATGAAACATGTGCGATAAGAATGAATAAATACATCCGTAAAAGTTAATTGGCAAGCCCATTACCATAAACCTTCTAAAAGGTAAACTACAATAATATTAAGAACATTACTGTAATAGGAAAAATTGACAAAATACTCCTTCATACCAGCAGAAAAGCAAAACTTTCTAGGCTTTCTTTATAATTCCTATTTTCAAACTGCTTTATCTTTCAGGATTATTCTGCTACTAAATATTTCTTGGATACAAGTGTATTAAAAAGAAGTGAGTCCTCCTGTGATAGAAAAGGAATAATGCAATAAAAAAGTAAAAAAATAGGCCACAAAGAAATAAATATTTTAAAGCTTAAGTAATGTGGCTACCTTTTTCCTTCTTCCTCGAACGATGAATAAATGAAATGCATAGGTTAAACACTAAAAGCAGCAGAATGCATAGTTATAAAGAATCATTACTTCAATAACAATGCCACATGAACATCTTTAGATTATAATCTAAATCATCTGACCTGCATGAAAATTTTAGTTCATTTGGATTAAAATTATTCTTACAATTTATTTCAGGATTGATCAACTGGAATACCAGTTGCTTAAATCTAATGGTTGAAACAAATAAATATCCTTGAATGTCAAAGTCATCACATCCCAACCCCAACCCACGATACAAAAAAAAAAAAAGCATGGTTGGTAAAAAGACTTGGCAGTCGTCGAAGGGGTGTCAGAGGACTCACTCGCGTATTCTCAGGAAGAGTGGGGACTTGCCTTCAAGTAAGCTCTTGCAATTTCTTCTTGGAACCACTAAGGGTGAAAATACAAATTATTAATAATACTAAAATAAGTTTTAGATTTATGATACATATCAGGTTTATATATACTGTACATATTGGTAAGTTCCCTCAGCAAGATCTAAAAGTATATTAAAAGAATATGAAAAAATTCATATATCTAGTTTTTTTTTTTTTTTAAATTAAGAGTTCTGAAAACTGACATTGACACTGATGATTGACAAATATACTAATTTACTTTTATCTTTATGACAAATATTGAAGTTTGAAAACAATACAAATTGGGAGGGTTAATATCATAAACAGAAAATTTACGTATCTACAGTACACAAGCAGAGGTTAAGCATGAGAAAATATTCCATTAGTATCAAAATCATTTTAAAGCCATTCAACCATACACACGAAAAAAATCCCTTTAACACAAAATAAACGAAACTTCCCATTAAAAAAAATTAAGCATTATATATACAAAGCTGCTCTGTAGGAAAGAAGCATTCAAATTAAGAATTCTTAAATACACTAGAGAATTGGCATCCTTCTTCACAGATATACTGTAAAAAATTTCCTGTTCTACCACAATCTATTTAATTATAGATATTCCTATTTTTGCATCACCTAAGTTCCCAGACTTACCACACAGAAGAATGCAGTTGCACCATGCATGCATCCTCAGACATTTATAAGCCCGTGATTATTCCGAGAAAAAAAATTATCCTGATTTTTAGGCACTTGGGTTTGTTCCTCCCTCAAAAATCAAAATCTTACCTATTTGAAAATTTAATTCCCAATAAATGGACTTTTAATTATAAAACTCATTATTTCTATACTCACCTGATATTTATATTGCTTCTCTCTAGAAGCTTAACATATCAACATTTTCCCACAAAAAAAAAAAATAGTTTTCTTTCCTTTCAATAGCCTTAAGGGCTTCTGGGACAGTATTGAGACAATCTTGTAGCTAATGTAATAACCATGGTATAAGAACACTAAATAAGTTATGCCTTTCAGACTTGAAATTGAAACTAATCTCTGATGAATATCAGACAAGTATAGAAATAAAAAATCTCATTAGAATTCCATTTATTTCTATGAACCTCCCCTGATGTTCATATTGCTGACTACCACACGCTGATGGAGGTGGGCTAGTTGGGGAAAGATAGGGCATTTCAAGTTTTAAAATGATAAACTACTTTATACCCTAGACCGAGACTCATCTACTACTGTAGTCTAGTACCTCCGTACAAACTCCCTAGGATAAGTAACAAGCATAGTCTCCCCAACAAAGGAGTTGAAGTTGGTTCTTCATCACTGTCTTTTTCTTTTTAATCTCAAAGAGAAGATTCTTTGAGGTGAACTTAGTAGAATCTTCTCGAAATTGAACATGGCTCTTTACCTTCACATTAACCTGCATAACTATACTAAATTTAGTTGACCCAAATCCCTTAAAAAAAAAAAAAAAAGCAGTGTTTTCAAAAACAACAAAACTCTCATCCTGCCTCTGAAAAACTACTCATCCTTCATCGATACTTCAATATATTCATCTACTATAGGAACACTTCCAAAGAAACCATACGATATGGGAGGATTGGGGGGACAAAGGGATTCAATAGCACTCTTTGTCCCTGGACAGCACTCGTGGCTTGGAACGCAGGCTTCTCAATGCAAGATAAAACTGGAATAAACTTTCCTTTATTTAATCATAACAGTCTAAATGACTGCTTTGCAGTAAGGTATCTTTTTTTCAATTCTATTCTTGGATTTATGTTCTGCCCTCTGAGCATAGTAGAACTGTCATCTTTATACTGCAATATGTAATTCAGCATTATAAAAAGGGCCAATGCATACCTGAAGGTCCAGAATATGTTTGTATGGTGTGACAACATATTTTTCTCTGTTAGACTAAAGACTAGGATCCTTGGGAGCATTCATTACATGAATAGGAGTACTGTATGTATATGATTAATGTACTCATTATTATTAATATCATTGTTGTTATTATATTAATATTATGCAACTAAAGTTGGGAAACAGAGAGTAGAAAGTCCATGATCCCCTAAACAGAAAACAGCCCAGTGAGGAAAACAAATGATAAGAAAATAACTAACAATTAAAGTATAAAAAATAGCCATTTATAGGATGATTAACAATATTAAATAATTAAGTAACAGATAAACTATGGAAATGGGGCTTTAGTCCACCAGCCCAATAAAAAAATCATTTATAATGCATTACAAAACTTTTGAAGCCTCCTTTTGCATTGAATAACTGTCCTTGGATCCTCACCAGTGCAATTAATAATACAGTAGTTCTTTATTGATAGAAATTGCTTCAGACCTATATTTCTAAGCAAGATTTAACTTAATACTGCATTTAGTTGTTATATGTTATCAGAATCATAAAATATTTGTAAAATTTTCACTCTCTCCTTTTGGACACAACTAAATACTTCTAGATTTTGTGGAGTGGCAAAACTTGTAATGACAATTAAAGAGTCACTACCAATCTTATGAAAAGTTCCTGGTCCATTATTATTGGCAATTGACCTATCAACTGGGATAATTCTATAGTTTCAGTCTTCATTCTCCACTGCCTAGAAGTTCCTGCTACTTCAACAAACCTGAGTGACATCCAAACGCATGGTTATCACTTACAGTACTAATCAATGATATTACCTTTTACAGGACTAAAATGAAAGGTTTCTCCAGCAAGCAGACATACAAAAGTATCAACAGTAAAATGTACAAGTCACAAAAGCATAAAAAGCAACAAACCCAACACAAAACACTAAAAGTTTTCATTATCAAATACCTGTATTATAGGATCATTATAAGGAACTTTTAAGTATAAGACTATGATTTCCTCCTGTTTCCTGCTAGATGATGGGATACTGCTTGCTTTTGATACATGAGGGCCACTTTCTTGCTGAGCATTAGAATTAGTGGTATTACCAGCTACTTTATTGGGAGAAATAATATTAGAAATTCCTTGCCCAACACCACGTCCAGCCTGTGTAACACTAGACCCGATGGCACCCAAAGCTTGAAAGAGACCTTTCTGTTGACCAAATCTGCCAGTTCCTGTAGTTCTCAATCCTGGCTCTGCTGATTTACTTGGACATTGTATTGCACTGCTACTTCTACTGGCTACTTGTTGCGAACCCCGCAAAGTACTGAACAAATTTCTAAAAGAACTACTGGGAAGGACACTGGTTGGATTTGGCCTCTTTTGGAAATCTTGTTGGAAACTTACTTTTGCCTGATCAGGATCATTCAAGTGAATTACTTTAGAGTTGTCACCTCCGCCAAACATCCCAAGCACTCTCTTTTTTTCTAGCTTCACTGACAAACGAAGTCCTTTGGGTGTAAGTACTGGTGCTTCAGAAAGTTCTTCATATATGTGAACCCAATCAACCTGCAATGAAAAATAGACCTCTGAGGAATAAAAGTAATAAACTACTGTAAATGTACCATACAAAGTTACTGAAAACTGTTGTAGATTTATGATACATTTTAACAATATTTGATTAATTAGATATATCTATAATCAAACTTTTTCCTTAATCAGCTTTAATTATGAGTTACAGTAATTATTTTATATGATTTGTAGTAGTATGGCATGTAAAAATAATTAAGATGAAATGCATAACTCTCCATGAAATACAAATCATTGATGTTATTAAGCTTGACACATATTGGGGGGGGGGGGGGGGACTGTGATATGGTTGCCCGAACTAGGTCTTCTGCTTTGCTACACAATTCCAGAGTGGGAAGTGAGTACATTTATTTTTATTGTTAACAATACTAATTGTACTCAGAGCATTAAAGTACTTACAGTATATGAAAGCCCCCTGTGGCCGCGGAGGCATAAAAACAATTAGAATAGCGCCAACGTATCCCTGCGTGTCGTAAGAGGCAACTAAAAGGGACGGGACGAAGGGGCTGGGAACCCCCCTCTCCTGTATTATAATCCTGTGAGACATCAAAGAGGTGGAGCTGGGGGGAGAGTGACTGCTCCCCGCACTCTAGTTTTGGGGTGTTTGAATGTGCGTGGATGTAGTACGATAGACAGTAAAAGATGTGAGATTGGAAGTATGTTTAGGAATAGAAAGATGGATATCTTGGCTTTGTGTGAGACAAAGATAAAAGGGAGAGGTGAAGTGATGTTTGGTGAAATATCTGGTAGTGTGTCTGGGATTGAAAGGGGAAGAGCAAGAGAAGGTGTGGCTTTAATGCTGAGTGAATGGATGACAGGTAAAATAGTGGAATGGAAGGAGATATCATCTAGGTTAATGTGGGTAAGGGTTAGGTTGGGTAGGGAATGTTGAGCTTTTGTCAGTGCGTATGGGCCAGGTTGTGAGAAAAGTGAAGAAGAGCGGAATGAGATCTGGAATGAATTAACTAGGTGTGTAGAAGAACTGGGTAGAAGGAATTATGTAGTTGTCATGGGCGACTTAAATGCTA
Source organism: Palaemon carinicauda (assembly GCF_036898095.1). Taxonomy (NCBI): domain Eukaryota; kingdom Metazoa; phylum Arthropoda; class Malacostraca; order Decapoda; family Palaemonidae; genus Palaemon; species Palaemon carinicauda. The sequence goes on along the minus strand of NC_090746.1, from coordinate 65,950,090 downwards.
GAGTGGGCGCTGGAGAGGTAGATTGATTGATTGATTGATTTAAAGTTTTCAGGCATCCTGACATCTGAGGTCATTGACGCCGGTAACATTTAATTTATGTATACAAAAATAAAAAATAAAATAAAATAAAAAATAAAACAGTATTCAAAACCATAAAAGTTGAATGTCATAAAAGTTGAATATTTTTCAGAAGACCTGCTTCTGAAATAAATCTAAAAATGCCACTTGCATGGTAGGACACATCATTTCCAAGAATCTTGGCAAGGATGAACCTGCCACCCTCACCTCGAGCCTCAAACAAATATCTATTCCTTAAGTTGTTATAATTGGGGCATTCGGTCAACAAATGCCTTACTGTTAGAGGTACTAAACAGTCGTCACAATACGGTTGGTGTTGGCCCTTCAGCAGAAATTCGTGTGTCAACCGAGTGTGACCAATACGGAGACGACAAAGAGACGACTCCCATTTTCGGGGCATCATATTACACCTCCAAGGAGATATGTCATTTGTTATCTCTCGCATTTTATTGTCATCTTGACTATCCCATTGCTGTTGCCATTTATTGCAAATCAATTTCTTGATGTCAGGTAAGAAATCATTACAGGGAATGGGATACCTTCTTGGCAGCAACTCGGATGCAGCCTCCTTAGCCAGTGAATCTGCCTTCTCATTCCCGGACACACCTACATGTGCTGGAACCCAACAAAATTGAACTGTTATACCTCTCCGTCCAATAATGAAAAGCCATTCTCAAATCTTTAAAACTAAAGGGTTATTAGAATTAAAAACTTCCATAGCTTGAAGGACACTCCTTGCATCACTAAAAATTGTAAAATTACCCTCCTTCTCCAATGCTATTTTCTCAATAGCGGTTAATATGCCATACAGTTCGGCAGTAAACATGGAAGCGGTCAGAGGAAGTCCACCTCTACAATTAAAACCATTACAATGTACTCCAAATCCAACGCCAGCATCAGATTTGGAGCCATCAGTATAGATAAAAGTTGATCCTCTATGTTCTTTAACATGTTCATTAAAAAGAGACCTGGCTTCTAGGTCTGACATATTCTTCTTATCTCCAATAAAATATTTACAAAAAGATATCTCTGGTAACTTCCATGGAGGCGTTGATGATACCTTGAATGGAAGTACCTTATTTCTAATTATATCCAGACTATTTAATAATCGTTTCACCCGAAAGCCATAAGGTTGAGGAGATTTTGGGTGCAACTCAAAGTATGATGCGTGTCTTACAAGGCTTGCAGTCTGAAAGGCTAGAGAGTTAGGGAGTCTTTGCAATCTAAACCAATACCGAAGAATGGAAGACATTCGGTAAAGGTCTAGAGGTAACTCTCCAGCATCAACAAGGAGACTTGGGATAGGCGAGGTTTTAAAAGCTCCAGTAGACAATCTAATACCTGCATGATGTATCGAGTCTAATATTTTTAACCGGCTTGGGGTGGCTGAAGAATATACCTCACAACCATAACTAATTTTAGAAAAAATCAAGGCCTTGTATAATTTTAGAATAGTATTGCGGTCTGCCCCCCATGATGTATGGGACAATACTTTTAAGATATTCAGAGCTTCAACACATTTAGCTTTTAACGCTTTTAAGTGAGAAACCCACGTAAGCCTACAATCAAATATCAAACCTAAAAATTTAGCTTCTCTTGCACGTGGTATCCGTTGACCTTTAATGTATACATCCGGGTCTGGATGTACTCCCCAGATACGACAAAAATGGAAAATGGTAGTTTTACTTGTCGAGAACTTAAATCCATTCATGTCAGCCCACTGGATAATTTTATCAATAGAGAGTTGGATTTTTCTCTCAACCATTGCCATTCTAGTGCCAGCAAATGATATTGAGAGATCATCCACAAATAATGTTGAGAGAACATCCTGGGGAATGGCTGCGGATATCCCATTGATTGCTAGTGCAAAAAGGGTTACACTCAGCACACTACCCTGAGGAACTCCTTCTTCCTGGCACTTACTCTCTGATAGAGTTTCCCCCACTCTCACTTGAAAAACTCTACGTGAAAGAAATGCCTGAATAAATAGTGGCAGCTCTCCTCTCAATCCCAATTCATGAATGGTTTTAAGTATACCATATCTCCATGTGGTATCATATGCCTTTTCAAGGTCAAAAAATACTGTAACATGGTGCTGTTTAGAAGCAAAGGCTTCACAAATAGAAGACTCTAGTCGTATCAACACATCAGTCGTTGAGTGCATTTTTCGGAATCCACATTGAATCGGTGATAAAATACCTTTCTTTTCAAGGTACCACATCAGCCTTGCATTGACCATCTTCTCCATGATTTTACATAAACAAGATGTCAATGCAATAGGACGATAGTTTGCTGCTAAAAACTTGTCTTTACCCGGTTTTAAAAAGGCTAAAATAATGGCTAGTTCCCAAACACTTGGGTAACTATGATCATGCCATATTCGATTAATAATACTTAAAATAAATAGCTTTGTATTGAAATGTACATGTTTAATCATTGCATATGGAATTCCATCGGGTCCAGGGGCTGTATCATTGCAATGAGCAAGTGCGGAATCAAATTCTCTTTCAGTGAAAGGAGAATTATACGACTCTTCCCTTCTTGTTGCAAAATTTAAAATTTTCTTTTCTTCAGTGCTCCTATACTGGTGACCAGGGGCTCCTTCACACTTGCTAGATACATTTGAAAAATGATTAGCCAGGCCATTGCTAACATCATTTGCTTCAGTTACATACTGGCCATTCACCTTCAACACTGGTGGTGGGTTGGGGGTGAATTTGCCAGCTATCTTTTTTACTTTCCTCCACACAGAAGATGGTGGTGTTCTGCTGTTAATGGAGGAAACAAAAGACATCCATGACTGGCGCCTTGCTTCTTTCATGGCACGACGGAACTGTGCTCTACATTTCTTGTACATAATTAAATTCTCATCAGTTCTGCATCTACGCAATCGTGTTAGAGATCTTCTTGTGGCTCTGTGGAGGGCAGTTAGTTCTGAAGACCACCACGGGACTGGTCGTCGTTTGAATAACCCTGTTGTTTTGGGAATTGAATTGACTCCTGCTGTATGGAGAGTTCCATTCAGTAAGTCTATGGCATCATCGATATTTTCAACTTGTCCTGCATCCCCCTCAATTTCGCTTAGCGAACGAAATTTATCCCAGTCCGCCTTGTCAAGATTCCATCATGGCGATCCCTGTAAAGGTGGACCATTGTTGGTGTTTATAATGATTGGTGCATGATCACTAGTATGCCAATCATCTAATGTTCTCCAATCGAAGTCGAGAAGGCAATTAGAGCTTACGATTGATAGGTCAATACATGACAAGGTACCTGTCTGGACATGAAATTGTGTGGGCTCTCTTGTATTAAGGAGTCCCACATCTTCATTTTCCACAAATGATGATATGATATTTCCCCTCGTGTTTGCTAAAACATCACCCCACAAAGGATGTCTACCATTCAAATCTCCAAGTAAAAGAAAAGGTTGAGAGAGTTGTTGAATCACCTCCACTAAGTTATCATACAAAATGTTATCATTTGGAGGTAAGTACAGAGAACAAATTGTATATTTTCGCCCTATGTCAATCTGTAAAACCATTGCCTGCAGAGGTGTACGAATAGACAGAGAAACTTGGGGAACATCTCGTCGTACGTATATGAGACTTCCGCCATGGCTCCCCACTTGGTGATCATATGGTGTCCTATAACTAATATATTCGCGAGGACAAGGGGTATTATGATCAAGTTTGCTCTCCTGTAGACATATAATTATGGGGGAATGCTCATGAATAAGGAGCTTAAGTTCTTCATATTTGGCCCTTAAACCCTGACAATTCCATTGCAAAATTGAGGAAAAAACTATGGTTTATAATTTGGTAGACCCCTTGGATGGAGTCTTCCCATAAGCAGTTTTTGATCTAACACTATTTTTAGGTGGTTTTATTAAGGAGGGTCTTGATAGATTGGGTTTAGCATTTATGATTTTCTTTTTGTCTTTTTGATCTGATTGTTGAGTAGGTTGGTGGACCTCCACTTGAATTTCCGATTTATTTAAATTGACTTCCAGATCAGAAATATCAACAGACAAATCATCATATTTATTTGACATCGTAATTTTGATATTTCTTATGGAAGGGGGCGAGAGAGATGGAGGTCTCTCTCTTTTCCGATTAGTAGGTTTTGAGCTACCAGGTTTTTGCACCTTCCCCAATACAGGTGCATCTGGTAACTTGGTGTCAGGTGGCATCTCCATCAAATCAGGCAAGGACATGGCCTGGGAGAGGTTAGTTCTATTGTTGGTAATGGGGGACGAAGGCTGTACAGAAATGGGCAATGACACATTTTTAATACGCTGTGGCAGAGCCTCAGAAGGCAATATGATTACCTTGTCATGCAGTACTTTATTATCAGAGGTTGTATTTCTTTTCTTAGGATTACTGGCAGTGCTAGGTGGGGTTGCTGTCTCCTCTGGTAAATTTACCTTTGATTTTAAGGCCTTTGCATAACTGGTTGATTTATTCAACAGTCTTTTTGCATGTCCCACACTTATGTGTTCTAAACTTGATTTGTTTAGGGCAGCTTCCTCCAACTTATACAGTTCGCATCTCCTATCAGTTGATTTATGGTTCAAATTGCAATTTGAACACCTGGCCTCAAGTGTACATTCTCCATGATAAGTTTTGGAGCAAATACCACACATTTTTCCATTTTTGCAAACTTTGGATGGGTGTCCAAATTTAAAACAATTAAAACATTGCAGGGGCTTTTGTTTGAAAGGCCGAACTTTAATCCTTTCATTTTCAATAAAAATATGGAAAGGTACATCAGCATCCTGGAAAGTAAGTATAATCATTGAAGTTCCAGGAACCTTATGCACTTTCCATACATTTAATGGACACATAGAAAGTATCTCCTCCTCTGTAAATTTGTACAGGTCCTTATTAAAGACCACTCCCATTCCATAACTAACATTTAGATGAGGTTTCATTTCCAATGTAATTTCATCACTGCCTGTCTGTAAGTTAGACAGTATTGCAGACTGAGTCGAAGATTTGGCATGGATGAGATAACTATTCTTCCCAAAACGAGATATATCTCCAGGTGCTATGGTTCCAACTTTTTTTTGGATAAACTTACAAATCTTAAAATAATTTCCTATTATCCCTTTAGGTTCAGCTAAGAGCCACATTGGTGGTTTGGGTTTTCTCTGTGAAGGCATGGGTACATTTCTATCTTTTTCAAACCAATCAGCAGGTTTGTACACATCCAATTCCTTTGGGACCTTATCACAAAGAGCTCCCATGATGTTCAATTCGTTAATTTTGATACTACTAATATTACTTATGGCATTAAACGCTTCATCATGACTTTCAAAAGATATCCAAGATTCCCATTTTTCATCTCCAAGTCTCATCCTTATTTCCTTTATCAATCCATAGCACTCAAATGCTCTATATATATCATCATAATTTGTCTCTAATGGGGGTTGGGAAACATGAAGGAATCATAGTTTCCCTGTGTTACCCAAATTGCTAGATTTTTTAACATCGGTAGAGTGGTCCTTTTTAGTTCGAAGGTCGTCAACAGAATTTTCCTTAATTACAGTAGCAGAAGTCGTCAACAGTGCCGGGGGGGGGAGTCAGCAAATCCAGGGGATGGGGAGTCAGCATTTGAAGGGTCCATATTTAAGGGTGGGATTTTCATGTTTTTTGTTGTTGTTTTGTGGGGGTACCTGCTTGAAAATTATGAGAAAGTATCATAAGTTGGAAAGGAAATTTGTATTCTCCACTATCGGCACAATGAGAGTATACTTCCCAGATGGTCCACTCCGTACCCTACCCGAAGGATAGCATCAAAACAGATATAGAGGCACAGGTGTAAGCTAAACCCGCCTGTTAGGACTGAGACCAAGGTAATATGGAATCATCCTCCCCATATCTGTAATGGTGGGCTTCCGGCCAAAAGCCAAGAGTCCCACCTCAAGGATTGGATCCCCCTGGATTCCGATGACCCAACCCCTGAGAGTAGTTCCGCCAAAAAGGTCCAAACCATCTTTGGGATGGCTGAGATCATCCAATACTCTCATATATAGCTTTGAATGCGAATACCTCCCAACCGTGATCCCTTCTCCCATTCATCTAAGCAGGCAGTAATAACGAATGTGGAAATATCCATGCCATTTAAATAAAATAGAAAAAAAAATATAGATAAATAAATAAATGAACAAACAAAATAAATATATATATATATGCATACATCTACATATATATATATATATATAACTAAGAAAAATAATAATCATAGAGATAGGACAGCAAGATGAAAGAAAGTTGATAAAATTAGGAGAAGGTCGAAGTAATATTAAGCAGAAGAAAAAGATGAAAGAGAGAAATATAGATTCGAACTGGGGGAGCAATTTCCCGAAGTTCGAGAGCCCTCTTGCCCGTCACCAAGATTCAGCACGGGAATGAAATGCCGTGCTGAAGCTCAATGACTTCATCAAGGCATTCTCTCATTAAGAGGGTGGAGAGGTAGAAGGTGTCATTGGGAAGTATGGCATACCAGGTGAAAATGAGAGTAGTGAGAGACTGGTAGATATGTGTGTTGAGCAAGAGATGGTGATAAGTTCTAGTTTTTTCAAAAAGAAAGATAAAAACAAGTATACTTGGGCAAGAGTGGCAAATGGAAAAGTGGTAGAAAGGGCGTTAATGGATTATGTGTTGATAACTAAAAGAATGTTTGGAAGATTGAAAGACGTGCACGTGTTTAAGGGTATGGCTAACAGTATGTCTGATAATTTTTTGGTGGAAGGAAAATTAGTTGTAGCAAAAGAGTGGGGAAATAAGAGTAGGTGGATGTAAAAGGGAGCTAGTGAGGGTTGAAGAGCTAATAAAACCGGGGATAAAAAGTATTTTCTGGGCTCAACCTGTGCCGGCCAGTGAAATGCTCCTATAGCACCATTTCTAAGGAATATAACTGCTAAATATTACCAGAGAAAAAATGTATAGGAATGCTAGGTTGAACTAGCTAGCTCACCTATTGGTGTCGGTATAAACTGGGGCGAAATATACCAGAGGTCTCGTACCATTTAGACATCTCCTTCTCGAAATCCCTAAAAAGTGAGGTGCAGTTCAACCTCCCATACCGCGCAGACCAGTACTACTAACTCTACCCATGCTTGCCCATCACTCCTTTTTAGCACCAGTTCCTAATCGGTTGATTGTGTTTTTCTCGGTGTACTTTTGGATTTTTACCTTTTCTTCGCATCGATGGCGGAATCTCAAGTTACTCCATCGAAGTTAAGTACTTTATCCATGAGTTTTAAGCGTGAATGGGCAGCGTAGCCTTGTCAGCGTAGCCTTGTTTTTATTAATTGAGAAGTGTTTTATTGTGAACGGCGTCCCCGTTCTAACCGTTCATGGTTTCACGGCCCTGCCCTTTCTCGCTAGTTCGTTCATTATTTCTTTCATCATGCTATTGTTCGAACTTTTAGGAGATTTTTCCTTTACAGTACACCGATTATATGCTTTCATCTTAGCGTATCATTATTATTTTACTAAGGTATCAGTGTTAGTGTATCATTAAGGTGTTCTGTTATGTTGGCATGCCTGCCTTCGTGCATGTTCGTGGATAGCGTTCCCAAAGCATTGTTTCGCTGGTTTTCTAGGAGCATTTCACTTGATGTTATAAGTCTATCGTTTTTTATCACGCTCCACATAGTTTTACGTTTTGGTTCGAGTGGGACTCTCGCGTAGCTTTACTGTGTTACTGTTCGATATCTACCCGCTTCAGTAGCAAGGTTGGTACCCCTGTTTTCCATCTCCAAGATGGCGTCATGCTCCCTCCCTTGCCACTCGCTCGAGTCCCTCTCTCGCCATATTAACTTTGCATGCCTAGCCCTTTTTTACGTGATTATGCTTTTATCCATTTATTACTGTTAAGTAATTATGCTATTCATATTGTTTTTATTGTTACACTCCGTTATGATTATATTTTTGTGTTGTTCATGTTATGTTGAGGGGATCTCCAGTTGGTAGCCCTGTCTACCACCACCTGTTATTGTGATCCCCCTGTGTACCCCCCCCCCCCCAGAGTACGCCTCTCCTCTTCTCGATGGTTGTTGGTATGACATACGGGTCAAGTATGCTTGTTCCTCAGTCTTCCCTCAACGTTCCGATATACAGTGAACCCTCGTTTATCGCGGTAGATAGGTTCCAGACGCGGCCGCGATAGGTGAAAATCCGCGAAGTAGTGACACCATATTTACCTATTTATTCAACATGTATATTCAGACTTTTAAAACCTTCCCTTGTACGTAGTACTGTTAACAAACTGCCCTTTAATGTACAGAACATTTAATTCATGTACTACAGTACCCTAAACTAAAACAGGCACAAATATTAAAGGCAATTTTATATCATGCGTTTCCTAAACCCGCTAAAAAGCACGTTAAAAAATGGCAACCAATGTTTTGTTTACATTTATCTCTGATCATAATGAAGAAACAAACTGGAGGTAGAGCTTTGCTTATTACCCAGACATATTTCCCATACTATTCCCTTAGAACTACATCACATCTTCCTACTTTAGATATATGTATATATATATATATGTATATATATATATATATATATATATATATATATATATACAGTATATATATATATATGTATATATATATATATATATGTATATATATATATATATATATATATATATATATATATATATATATATATGTATATATATATATATATATATATATATATATATATATATATATATGTATATATATATATATATATATATATATATATATATATATATATATATATATATATATATACATACCTACATATATATATACATACATATATACATAAGTACATGCATACATATATATGTATATATGTTACTGTATATATATGGGTTATGGAAAAAATCCGCGAAGTGGTGAATCCGCGATGGTCGAACCGCGAAGTAGCGAGGGTTCACTGTATTGAGGACCGAGAGTATCTCACGGGGTGCTACATAGTCTCATTCGTCCCGGGCGACTCTCGTCTCCCCCCCCCCGTCGTCTCGATTGGCCATCAGTCGGGGTAGGGGGAGAGCCGGGACCGCCGGGAATTATATCACATGTCATAGTCGGTATACCTATGCCTTCTTGGTACGGCTTTTGCTTTTAGCTTATGGTTGTAAGAATGAGACCTTATCTATATTAGGAGTGTCCCCATCATACGGTACCTCCTGCCATTATCGTCCGTATAGGACTTATTATTATCCTACATCGTAGTATTCTACACGAATCATTACCTTCGTCCCGGTACGTCCGGTAGTGTTGATTGGTGGATCCCTTGGCTCCTCCAGCACTCTCCCACCCTACCCTCCCGTCATCAGACATCGGGGCCTCCGGGCTTACAATACTGCAAGATCTGATGACACTGACACAGTTTATGATTCCTACTCTCCTACGGGAACCCCATACTCTTATGGACGTTAATGTTTATATCATAACCGGAGTTTTTTCTATTATATGTATTTTAAGGATGTAACTTAAGTTTACTCTAATTTACTTTAAGTTTACTTTAGCAGTTCTGTTCCCGGTCCCCGGGACCATTATTTATTATTATTATTCATCCCTAATTTTACATCCTTTTCTCATCCCCGGCTCCGCCGGGTTCCTCTTGGAATAGTCTCAGGTTCTCTGCATGTCTAGTCTAAGGCTATACATTTTACTTTAATTGCAGGTCCTGGATCCTCCGGGACCCCTTCTAGAGATATTAAGTAGATGTTCATAGACCATTCCCTCTTACAGGTGGTCCGCTGCCGGATGACAGCCTGCGCGGCCGTCCTTCAACAGCCCTGCGGACATGTGGTCTGTAGATCTCATGCGGACTGTGGGATTCAGATGGACGATCTCATTGTTTGGCACCCTGACAACTGCCTTGTCTTTTACGACCTAATCACCACCCTCTCTTCAGATTCAGTGAGTCCTCTATAGGTCGTTGTTTTTACTTGCATCCCTGCTTTATATTATGAACCTTTGGTTTCATGTCTCAGCTTTGTCTCCCGGGTTTGCTAACCTTATCCCCGTTCTTTCAGAGTTCCCAAGCAGCTAAGACCTCAGCAAGAGCCACCTTGAAAGTTTGGGTAGGCGGTTTCGCCCGTAACGTTAAGGCCAAGAAGCCTTACGTCCTCTCCGAAGACTATTGTAATCTCATCTACCCTAACGCAAAATCCTCGGCAGCAGTGCCTAAAGCAGTGGCGGCCCCTATCATTGCTGATATTGCGGCAACCGTGGAACTTGATCTGGTTCAAGATACGGACATCGGTGACGACCCCGACCCCATTGAGGACAATGTTGCGGCTCTGAACTTGGACCTAGAACCCATGGTTTTGGACGAACCGGAGACAGGTAAGGAGGTAGGTGAGGCAGGTGGGTCCGGCGCTAAGACCTCTCTTCTTAGCCCCGCTTTTTCTTCAACTTCTAATTCTTCTTCCTTTTTAGGTTTCGAAGCGAACCGTGAATCCACCCCGAGATCACACCCAGTTCCTCCCAAGGTTAAGTCTCAGAAGAGACCCTTAGTTAGGACTCGAAAGAATCCCATACCACCTAAAACATCCAAGCCCAAGAAGGCTTCACTCCCCCAGAGCCCCTAGTGGCTTGACTAGCACCTCCCCTACGTCTCAGGACCCGGGAGTGCAGCCATCCCCCTCAGTTGCCCCGGCCAACCTTGACCCGGTGGCTCTCACCAATATGATGTCGAGGGTTGTTTCAGAGCAGATTAGCTCAATGCTTTCTGCCGTCACCAGGAGACTAGACACCCTAGAGGAAGGACTGCCTCAACAACAGCAGTTCCTCATCCCGGACGCCTCAAAACTCCCGTCTTTCACCAAGAATAACCCGTGGAAAATGGCACTCCACTGCCCTTTCACGGACGGGATGTTAACTATTGAAGGCTTCGGAACCCGGCCCATTAAAGATTTTGAGTTCTTCCCTCCCGGCCTTCAATTCCCCTTCCCTGGCTTCGCCCGGCTAACGGAAGAGGCTCTTGTCCGGCTAGATAAGGTCCCTAAGGAGACCGTTATCTTCCCAAAGGAACAGGCTCAGTCTGTTTGGGTTAGAACCCTAAACGAGTGGGGTTGCACAAACACCATGCTGACTCCCCACAAAAGTACATACACTATGTTTCTTGTGGACGAGCGGACCCCTACTCCTTACATCACTAAAATGGTGGACCTAGCCCTTTAGGCAGTGGGTGAAGACAAACCTTTGCCCCAGCTCCGGGAGACAGACCCTACATCTCTTCTGCTCCCATCAGATAATGAATGTTGGCTGAACATCCAGTCAACATTTACCTCTGGTAAGCTGTCCGCTGATTGTGCGTCAACGCAATTTAGTGAGCGCCTCCCAAGACTTCCCGAAACCTTAATCCGACTCGAGTTCGAGTCCCGGTCTAGGTTTAGCAGGAGCCTTAACGTCTCAACGATGGCGGAGATGTTTTCCCTCAACTATGATGAGGAACACGCCTTTAAAGTTATGACAAAAGCCACCTTGCAATCCTTGTTAGCGGATTGCTATGACTTCTTGGTGGCCAGAAGACGTTGCCGTAGGCATGTTCTGTCAAGAGGCTACTATCCGCCATGAGCCGAATAAGCTCATTAAAGCCTCCGCTTGGGGTCCGGACCTGTTCCCGGAGGATATGGTCAACTCAGTATTGATGCCAGAGTGAACCAAAGCCTCAAGGTCCATTGGGGTCTCACTCCCAAACGGAAGTTCGAACAGTCGAACGTTCACTCCCGGGGCAGGAAAAGGCTTCGTCCTTATAGCTCTGCCCAATTCCGCCAACCTCTCCAGGTAGTCCAGCCGGTCCCGGTTACTCAGACCATCCAACCCTCCACCTCCAAGTCTCAGCCTCAAGAGAAATATGTTCTCGTTCCTGAAAGCCAGGTGGCTTCGAGCTCGTTCACCTCTCCTGTTTATAACCCGGCCTATGAGTCCCGGGTTTCCCCTCAAGGATACCAACGAGGCAGGGGCCTCGGTTCAAGAGGTTCTTTTCAAAACAGAGGCAAGGGGAGATATTTCTCCTGTGGAAAGGGATCACGCGGTAGCCATGGCGGAAAATCCTCCAACTACTGAGGATCTCCAGGTAGGAGGGAGACTTTATGCATTCAGGAGTTGCTGGAGGTTCAGTCCTTGGGCCTTCAGCATAATTTCCAAGGGCCTGGGGTGGAGTTGGATAGAAGGGCCTCCTCCACAAAACAGATTCCATCAACACCCGACACCAGACTTACTCCTGTTTACCCAGGATCTCCTACGCAAGAACGCGATCAAAGAAACAAAACATCTGAAGTTTCAAGGTCGCTTATTCAGCGTCCCGAAAAAAGACTCAGACAGCCGGAGAGTCATCCTCGATCTTTCCCGACTAAACTTGTCCATTCAATGTGACAAGTTTCACATGCTTACCGTCTCGCAGGTACGGACCTTGCTTCCCCGTGGGGTCGTCACCACCTCCATCGATCTTACCGATGCTTACTATCACGTTCCAATAGCGAGACATTTCCGCCCATTCCTAGGATTCAGACTAGGCGACAAGGCTTACACGTTCAAAATGATGCCTTTCGGGCTCAACATCGCGCCCAGAATTTTCACGAAACTGGCGGAATCAGTCATTCAAGAAATTCGAACCCAAGGGGTCCAAGTCGTCGCATATCTGGACGATTGGCTAATATGGTCAGACAACGTCGAGAATTGTCTCAAAGCGACAAACAAGGTGATCCAGTATCTTCAGTCTCTGGGATTCCAAATACATTTCAAAAAGTCCCGCCTAACACTGGAGACCAAGTTTCAATGGCTGGGATTACAGTGGGACCTACGCTCTCACACACTATGTCTCCCCAGGTCCAAGAGGATAGAGATTGCGAAGAATACCAAACGCTTTCTCGGGGAAAAGATAACATCCAGAAGGAATCAAGAAAAGATCCTAGGATCCCTACAATTTGCTTCAGTGACAGACCTTCTTCTGAAAGCGAAACTGAAGGACATAAACCGGGTTTGGCGCTCCAGAGCAAACAACAAATTTTGAGACAAGAAGACCCGTCTTCCTCCCATTCTTCGGAAGAGACTTTTCCCATGGACGACCACCAAGAGCCTGTCGAAATCGGTCCCCCTATGGTACCCCCCTCCAAAGATAGTCATCCACACGGACGCCTCCCTATCAGGTTGGGGAGGTTATTCCCAACACAGGAAGGTTCAGGGCCTTTGGTCTACAATGTTCCAACAATTCCACATAAACGTCCTAGAAGCCATGGCGGTCTTACTAACTTTAAAACGTCTTTCCCCGGCCAAAAAGCAACACCTGAGGCTAGTTCTCGACAGCGAAGTTATAGTCCGTTGCTTAAACAGAGGGGGCTCCAAGTCAGGCCCCGTCAACCATGTGATGGTAGCAATCTTTTCCCTGGCAGCCTCAAACCAATGGCACCTATCAGCTGTCCATCTGGCTGGAGTTCGGAACGTTGTGGCAGACGCGCTTTCAAGGACGACCCCGTTGGAGTCAGAATGGTCACTAGATCGAATATCGTTTCGGTGGATCCTCTCCCAAGTGCCGGGTCTCCAGGTAGATCTCTTCGTGACGGAGTCCAAACACAAACTGAAATGTTATGTGGCCCCCAACCTGGACCCTCGGGCTTACGCCACGGATGCCATGTCTCTGAACTGGAACACCTGGGAAAGGATTTATCTTTTCCCTCCGGTGAACCTATTGATGAAGGTGCTGGACAAACTTCGAACCTTCAAAGGTCAAGTAGCCCTGGTGGCCCCCAATTGGCCCAAGAGCAATTGGTTTCCTCTTTTACTGGAACTGAATCTCCACCCTCACCAGATTCCCAACCCGATTTTGACCCAAATAGTACAAATGTGCACTGTGTTCGCTTCCTCAAACATTCGGAACGCCCTAACTTTATGGACTTCATGAAGTTTGCGGCCCACAAAGGGGCTAACATAGATCCCCAGAATACTATATTCTTAGAATCAGACAAGAGAGACTCCACTCTCCGCCAATATGACTCAGCGGTCAAAAAACTAGCCAAGTTTTTGAAGGATTCTAATATTGTCTTTATGACATTAAACCTAACGGTAACCTTTTTCAGAACCTTGTTTGAGTCGGGTTTGGCAGCTAACACTATTACTACCATTAAGTCTGCCTTGAAGAAGATTTTCCTGGTCGGGTTTAATATAGATCTAACAGACTCATTGCTAGCTTCAATTCCAAGAGCCTGTGCCAGACTAAAACCATCCATTCGTCCTAGCTCGGTTTCCTGGTTTCTCAATGATGTTCTTAAACTGGCGTCAGAAACCATCAATGACTCATGTGAGTATATACCTCTACTCAGAAAAACTCTATTTCTTATAAGTTTAGCATCCGGCGCTAGAATTTCGGAACTAGCTGCCTTGTCAAGAGATCCAGGCCACATTGAGTTCCTTCCATCAGGAGAAGTTCTCCTCTCCCCAACAAGGTCTTCTTGGCCAAAAATGAGGACCCTCAGAACAGATGGTCCTCCTGGAAAATTATCCCACTCCTTCAGGATCCTTCCCTGTGTCCTGTTACCACTCTAAAGTCCTTTCTATCAAGGACGTCCTATAAGACCTCAGGACCCTTATTCATCAGAGAACAGGGAGGGACTATAACTTCAAAAGGAATCAGGCAACAGATCTTGTATTTTATCAAACAGGCTAATCCTGAGTCCTTCCCTCACGTCCATGACATATGGGCGGTAGCAACCTCAATAAATTTTTTCCATCACATGAACTTTGCGGATCTTACTATGTATACCGGATGGAAATCCCCGTCAGTGTTCAGGCGACACTACCTTAAACATCTAGAGGCCCTTCAACTAGCTACCATAGCTGCAGGGAGCGTGGTATCCCCCGGACAAATTAATTCCTAACTAATTCCTGAATCTTCTATGTCTGCCATCTTCTTCCTCTTACCTGCCTCACTTACAGTTCCTACCTGACCTCAGTTTGTTATGTCACACCCATGGGTATCCCCATGTCTTAACATTGTTTATCTATATTATTTAATTGCCATGTTTACATTTTGTCCTGCATACTGTATTTCTTTAATGTCCAGTTTTATTTAGTATTATCTAAGTTATTTTTGACCTCAGGTCATGTTTTGATCTCAAGTTTTACTTTTCATTTTGCCATTCCATACTGGGACATTATATCCTGTCATTTTGATGTTATTAAAGACTATCGTTTACTACTACAGCTCTTGATTAAACCACTATTTGTTATATTGATTTTTCTTCGTTCCCTTATAGATAATGAAGTTTGGGTTCGTTTCTCTGGTACTATTTCACTGGCCGGCACAGGTTGAGCACAGAAACGGGATTTTGACGAAGGAAAAATCTATTTCTGGGCGAGAGACCTGTGCCGCCCAGTGAACCCACCCTAGTTGTTCTCCCCCTGATCAGACCCCAAATTTAAGGGTGCTGTAAGGAGTGATGGGCAAGCGTGGGTAGAGTTAGTAGTACTGGTCTGCGCGGCAGGGGAGGTTGAACTGCACCTCACTTTTGAGGGATTTCGAGAAGATTTCTAAATGGTACGAGACCTCTGGTATATTTCGCCCCAGTTTATACAGACACCAATAGGTGAGCGAGCTAGTTCAACCTAGCATTCCTATACATTTTTTCTCTGGTAATATTTAGCAGTCATATTCCTTAGAAATGGTACTATAGGAGCATTTCACTGGGCGGCACAGGTCTCTCGCCCAGAAATAGATTTTTCCTTCGTCAAAATCCCTTTATCAAGAAAGGTTGAAAATGGCATATGACGCAGTAAAAGTAAGAGAAACTGGTAATTTAGAGGAGGAGTGGAAGTTAGTAAAAGAAAATTTTTTTGGGATTGCAACAGATGTGTGTGGCAAGAAGTTTGTTGGAGGCAGCATGAGGAAGGGCAGTGAATAGTGGAATGAAGGAGTGAAGGTAAAAGTGGAAGAGAAAAAGAGGGCTTTTGAAGAATGGCTGCAGAGTAATGGTGTAGAGAAGTATGAAAGATATAGAGAGAAAAATGTGGAAGTAAAGCGCAAGGTAAGCGAGGCAAAGAGGGCAGCTGACCTGAGATGGGGTCAGGGATTGGGTCATTTATATGGAGAGAATAAGTAGTAGTTTTGGAAAGAAGTGAAGAGAATGAGGAAGACTGGTTCAAAAATTGAAGAAACAGTGAAAGATGGAAATGGAAGGTTGTTAAAAGGAGAGGAGGCAAGGAAAAGGTGGGCGGAATATTTTGAAAGTTTACTGAATGTTGAGGATAATAGGGAGGCAGATATAATTGCTGTTGCAGGTGTTGAGGTGCCAGTGATGGGAGATGAAAATGAGAGAGAGATTACAAGAGAGGAAGTGAGGAGAGCACTAGATGAAACGAGAGTAGGAAAAGCATCTGGTATGGATGGTGTGAGAGCTGAGATGATGAAGGAAGGGGGTATGAATGTACTTGAATGGTTGGTGAGATTGTTTAATATGTGTTTTGTGTTGTCAATGGTACCAGTAGATTGGGTTTGTGCATGTATTGTACCACTATATAAGGGTAAGGGAGATGTGCATGAGTGTTGTAATTCAAGGGGTATTAGTTTGTTGAGTGTAGTTGGAAAAGTGTATGGTAGAGTACTGATTAATAGGATTAAGGATAAAACAGAAAATGCAATCTTGGAAGTACAGGGTGGTTTTAGAAGAGGTAGGGGTTGCATGAATCAGATTTTTACAGTTAGGCAGATATGCGAGAAATATTTAGCAAAAGGTAAGGAGGTGTATGTTGCGTTTATGGATCTGGAGAAAGCGTATGATAGAGTTGATAGGGAAGCAATGTGGAATGTGATGAGGTTATATGGAGTTGGTGGAAGGTTATTGCAAGCAGTGAAAAGTTTCTACAAAGGTAGTAAAGTAAAGCATGTGTTAGGATAGGAAATGAAGTGAGGGATTGGTTTCCGGTGAGAGTGGGCTGAGACAGGGATGTGTGATGTCACCGTGGTTGTTTAACTTGTATATGTTGATGGAGTGGTGAGAGAGGTGAATGCTCGAGTGCTTGGACGAGGATTGAAACTGGTAGACGAGAATGACCATGAATGGGAGGCAAATCAGTTGTTGTTTGCGGATGATACTGTACTGGTTATGGACGCAGAAGAGAAGCTTGGCCGATTAGTGACAGGGAGAAGGAAGTTGAGAGTTAATATGGGTAAGAGTAAGGTTATGAGATGTACGAGAAGGGAAGGTGGTGCAAGGTTGAATGTCATGTTGAATGGAGAGTTACTTGAGGAGGTGGATTAGTTTAAGTACTTGGGGCCTGTTGTTACAGCAAATGGTGGAGTGGAAGCAGATGTACGTCAAAGAGTGAATGAAGGATGCCAAGTGTTGGAGGAAGTTAAGGGAGTAGTAAACAATAGAGGGTTGGGCATGAATGTAGAGAGAGTTCTGTATGAGAAAGTGATTGTACCAACTGTGATGTATGGATCGGAGTTGGGGGGAATGAAAGTGACGAAGAGACAGAAATTGAATGTGTTTGAGATGAAGTGTCTAAGGAGTATGGCTGGTTTATCTCGAGTAGATAGGGTTAGGAACGAAGTAGTGAGGTTGAAAACGGGTGTAAAAATGAGTTAGCAGCTAGAGTGGATATGAATGTGTCAAGGTGGTTTGGCCATGTTGAGTGAATGGAAAATGGCTGTCTGCCAAAGAAGGTGATGAATGCATGAGTTGATGGGAGAAGTACAAGAGGAAGGCCAAGGTTTTGGGAGGTTGGATGGAGTGAAGGAAGCTCTGGTGATAGGAGGATAGAAGTGAGAGAGGCAAGAGAGCGCGCTAGAAATAGGAATGAATGGCGAGCGATTGTGACGCAGTTCCAGTGGGCCCTGCTGCTTCCTCCGGTGCCTTGGTTGACCGCGGAGGTAGCAGCAGTAGGGGATTTAGCGTTATGAAGCTTCACCTGTGGTGGATAACGGAGGAGGGTGGGCTGTGGCACCATAGCATTACCAGCCGAACTCGGTTGAGTCCCTTGTCAGGCTGGGAGGAACGTAGAGAGGAGAGGTCCCCTTTTTTGTTTCATTTGTTTGATGTCGGCTACCCCCCGAAATTGGGGGAAATGCCTTGGTATATGTATGTATGTATGAAAGCTTAGCTAGTTACACATAAAAAATTGTAATCAAAGCCAATAAGAACAATTTCTGATGTGTTTTTATTTGACGAGTTAAAATGTACCTAGAGAAGACGTTTTATGCATACAGAGAAATAAGAATATAGAATTTCCCAGCTTTGGCCACAAACCTTTGAAAATCCACTTTTAATATTATCAATCCAATCCTTCAAATTCCTCATCTAGCATAAATCCAATTACTTATGAGTTTGTCACTAATTCCCTAATAAAGAATGATCTAGCCTTCTTGAAGAGAAGCAGCCTTGGAACCCTAACTGAAAACTAATTAGAAACCTTTTCTGTAATATTTTCCGTCTAGTTTAAATAAAATTTCACTGCTCTAATGGGATAAGGAAACCTATTTTCTAAAGTGCTACCGACCTTTTTCTATATTGAGGGAATGTAAAAAATTAAGGAAAAATCAGAAGTAAAAAGAGATGAAAATCATTTACACATCAAATCCTGCATCAAAATTCTCCCAAAGGTTCAAAATGAGAATTCTTTTAATATTATAACACTACATCTAAATTTCAATAGAGTTTTTTAACAACCGGAGGCTTCTCAATTGCAAAAGACCTGAATACAGTCGTGATGATACCAGAAACTGATAAATCTAATTCTAGATGTTTGATGACTATTATGCACGGACCTATAACCCTCATTATAATTTTATATCATAAAATTATAATAAATTTTATAATTTTACAATATCATTCCAGCTAGTTCTTGTTACTGAAACATTCCTGGACCTACATCAAATCAAAATGTTTACTCCATTGTCTTTCATAAAAACTATTGGTAGACTGCCTTTTGTAACCTAATATAGGTAGTAGGTAGTAGGTTGGCCAGGGCACCAGCCACCCGTTGAGATACTACCGCTAGAGAGTTATGGGGTCTTTTGACTGGCCAGACAGTACTACATTGGATCCTCCTCTCTGGTTACGGTTCATTTTCCCTTTGCCAACATACACACTGAATAGTCTGGCATATTCTTTACATATTCTCCTCTATCCTCATACACCTGACAACACAGATTACCAAACAATTCTTCATCACCCAAGGGGTTGTCGCACTGTAATTGTTCAGTGCCACTTTCCTCTTGGTAAGGGTAGAAGAGACTCTTTAGCTATGGTAAGCAGCTCTTCTAGGAGAAGGACACTCCAAAATCAAACCACTGTTCTCTAGTCTTGGGTAGTGCCATAGCCTCTGTACCATGGCCTTTCACTGTCTTGGGTTAGAGTTCTCTTGCTTGAGGGTACACTCGAGCACACTCTCCTATCTTATTTCTCTTCCTTTTGTTTTGTTAAAGTTTTTATAGTTTATATAGGAGATATTTATTGTTGTTACTCTTCTTAGAATATTTTATTTTCCTTTTTTCCTTTCCTCACTGAGCTATTTTCCCTGTTGGAGCCCCAGGGCTTATAGCATACTGCTTTTCCAACTAGGGTTGTAGCGTTGTAAGTAATAATAATAATAATAATAGACAATTTAATATATAGTGAACACTCTCCATGTAGTGAGATGTGGCACTTGGGGGTTTGGATGTACTGACCCTCAAAATTGAACATTTGTTGTCTGAGAAGATTGGTCCTGTAAGGCAATTTCCTTGGACACTCTACAACAACAGATGCCACATATATATATATCTCTCTCTCTCTCTCTCTCTCTCTCTCTCTCTCTCTCTCTCTCTCTCTCTCTCTCTCAGGCCAAAAGGAGGCCAATTGTGTTATCCTACTATTTAAAGATATCCTTTATTTATCACTGTCTGAAACATTAAGAAGGGAGGAAGAGCATACAGGTCCAGATTTGACCAGTCTTGTAAAAAGCATCCACCTTCCATGCTAAGGGATATGACACCAAGGGGTAAATCAGCTCCATCTTGTTGAGTAAGGTCCCAAATATGTCCACATTTGATCTCCCCTACCAACTCCAAGTATGTTTATACACTAAAGGACGTAGACACTACTCGTTTGAAAGTATTTGCAGTTTCCTACTCAGCATATCTTCTAATATGGTCAACTTCACAGGAATAAACTGAGGTAGAAGAATTATTCCCCTCAGATCTGTTCAAGATAAGAGTACTTTCAATATCCAGAACAAGGATTCCAACCTGGTCCCCCCTGCTTTTAAAATAAGGCAGAGCAGTCACGTTGTCTGCAAAAAAACTACTACAAACTTCCCCCATCACCAGACACTCCTGAGCCTGAAGGACTTTGAGTATAGCTAAGAGTTCATAGCAACTGATTTGTTAGTGCGATTCCTTCTCCTAACCCTGCCTGACACATCAAGATAATCCATGGTTGTGCCCCACCCTTCTTGGGAAGCATCTGTACAAAAAGTCTGGAATCTTTACTTCCAATGAAACTCCCTGAAAAAATGACAAGGCAATTTCACTGGTTGAAAATGGTTCTGCATTGCTGGTACACAAATCATGACTAGATTGAAATTTAAGTTCAAATGCGATTGAGATGTAACTTGATATGTCTCCTCTTCAACTGACACCTAAAAACAAACTTCTTCCATCAACATACAAATTTCTCTAGCAAGTGCATGAATGACTGAATCCCCTTTTCTGATGGAAAAGCGCAAAAAGGAACTGTTGCTATAATTATTCCAAAATATAGATTTCTTCTCTGAGTTAGAATTAGAAGAGACTTCTCCCCACTGACTACAACAGAAAACCTTTTCAATAACCTGAACAACCATACCTGCTGAATCCAAATCTCTTCTCCGGAGGTATACAAAATTAGCCAGTCGTCTAGGACTCTGAGGCCAGAAATCTCAAACATTTTGCAATTGGAGCCATCATAGTGGCAGTCACAATTCAAAAAAAAAGGCAATTGAATTGATAAATCTTTTATCCGTCCATAAACCAAAAGTGTATTTGATTCTGGATGGAACGGATTGTGAAAGTGCGCAACTGTCAAAACTACTGAGAACATCTAATCTCTTTTCCTTACTGACCTTAGGACTTCAAGAATTTCTAAGAAAACTAGTTTTGCAATTTCTATCTTCAAAATACTCCAAACTATATGAAATTAAAGACGTTTATGGTAGCAAAAGTTATGAATGAATGCATTACCAAAATACAGCTAAACATACAGGAGTTCTTAGAACTTTATTCTAGAAAATATAAAAGGAAAATTGCATCTAAGATTTAATTACTGTATTCTGATACTCATGTAATACAAAAGAACATGATAATCAACGAAACAGTTTCTTATAAAACATGCAACTGCTCAAATCAATACAAATGTGAAAAAAAATGAGTTTACTTGACAAACTCTTACCTTTATATGTCCCATGATGTCGTTACGTGTCACAAACATCACTCGTTTATCTGTAGCTATTAAAATTGACTTGCTACCTGTCACATACGCATGAGCTACATAAATATCTGTCTCAGCATACCGACCTTTTTCCAAATCCTGAAAGAAATATGATAGTTATTCTTAATAAAGACATGAACTTACAACAAGGAGCAACACCATGTATACTTGATGTTTTTATCAGTGTTCTGATATATATTGCATTGCAATGCTTATTTTTAAAATTCAAAGAGGAAGACAAAGTTAAAAAATGTAAATATTATATCAAACATTATATAATTCAAATTATAGGTAAAAGGTTAGTTAAAAGTATCAACCACCAATTGAAACAATACAGATGCACCATTGATAATATGATACCTCTTTTGATCCAAATATAGTTTTTTATGTAATCAAAATTGGCTAATTACAATAAAATTACTGACATCTGGCACCATTATCATTATTATTACTACTAGCTACAACCCTGGTTGGAAAAGTAGCCAGCCACTACTGCTAGAGAGTTATGGGGTACTTTCACTGGCCAGAGAGTACTATATTGGATCCTTCTCTCTGGTTACTGTTCACTATCCCTTTGCCTACACATACACCGAATAGTCTGGCCTATTCTTTACAATCTCTCTACTATCCTCATACACTTGACAACACTGAAATTACCCAATAATTTTTCTTCATCCAAGGGGTTAACTACTGCACTTCTAATTGTTCTGTGGCCACTTTCCTCTTGGTAAGGATAGAAGAGACTCTTAAGCTATGGTAAGCAGCTCTTCTAGGAGAAGGACACTCCAAAATCAAACCATTGTTCTCTAGTCTTGGGTAGTGCCATAGCCTCTGTACCATGGTCTTCCACTGTCTTAGATTAGAGTTCTCTTGCTTGAGGGTACACTCGGGCACCGTATTCTATCGTATTTCTCTTTCTCTTGTTTTATTAGTGTTTATAGTTTATAAAGGAAATACTTATTTTAATGTTGTTACTGTTTTAAAATATTTTTTTTCCTAGTTTCCTTTTCTCACTGGGCTATTTTCCCTGTTGGAGCCCCTGGGCTTATAGCATCTTGGTTTTCCAACTAGGGTTGTAGCTTAGCAAGTGATAATAATAATAATAATAGGATGCTCAAAGCGCAAGGGCTCTAACAAGGAAAATCACAAATATAATTAATATAGAACATAGAGTATCTTAAGATCAGGAACAATTCTAAATTTGATCTGCCATATATAAACTATGACAGGAGATTTATGTCAGCCATTTCAACATCGTAGATGTTAGGAGTGTGAGAGCTAACAGCCTCCCTTATGGATTAGTATGTTAGGCTTCTGCCTGAATGAGTTTGTGAGGACTCTAAACATATAAGAAAAGTATATTTCAATGCAGGGGGCATCCAGAGGGGACTACGCTATTAGATTTAAGTTGTGATGGGGATGTTACTGCTCCAGCCATTACTGGACACTCTGAAGTTTATGGTGACATTCTTAATACTTAATTCTCTTTATTCAGGGTAACTCTTGCTACATTCATGCAATATGAGAAGGCTAACCTGCTTTTGGGTGGTGGTAGTGTTACTAGCGTAACATAGTGCTAGGCACACAAACTTTCAATAAGCCATTTACAGTTTCTGCTCTTGTTGAGAAATGATTGTATCATGACTTGATTGGCAGTGGTCTAATACCACCTGATGTAGGCTCAACCACTAGAAAGTCTCAAATTTCCTTTTTGTGGTAGTTAAGCCTTACTTAGATAAGAATGACAGCATTAAAAGGCACGTTCCTAATTTATTTTGTGGGGTTAGGGTGACAAAACATCCACTCTCTAAGAATACTATGTCCTTTCTTATGTGTTTAGTAACAGAAGCCCACATGGAACTGAATTCTGGTTAGGTGAGGGATTTGAAGGTTTAGGCTCATGATATTTGGAGTTTGGCTACTTTCCTTAATTTCTGTAGGAACCTTTCTTTAGAAAGGGCATTGGCAGCAACTCAGTGATGTAACAAATAGTAAGTGGGTGTTGGCTCCTATGGTGATATTCTCATCCAAATCCTTTTTTTAGGGAGTGAATTTTGAAGCAATTAGTATTGATTAAAATGACTTAAAATATGTATTAATTTATAGGTCCTCATGACAAACTATTATTATTTCTCAATCTGTCTTCGTGAAGAACTGTTTGAGTAATATCTAGCTTTCATTGGGAACCGTTAAGCTTCTTTTGATTTGAGGCGAGAGGCTGGTTGGTTAGTGTAAGTATTTAGGTTGGGGTATTTGGTTTGATTAGTATCTTTCCCTAACTTAGCCTCCCTCTTAGGTACATGGTATTTAGCCATAAGAACTTTACAAGAGACTCATAAAAATTATAGGAATTTTAATAACATTGATTATATCTATACTCACCTGAGATTATGATCATTAACTCACCCCCCTCAGATTAGTGATGTAAATAAGATGCTGAATGGGTTTTTACTGATTACTGGAAAGGTGTACCCAAGCCATTATCAGTGCCATATATAGCCATATGGGCACTATAGCATACTAAGGGTTTAGGTTTTAGAAGCGAGGTAAAACAGGAAATATTAATTTGTATGATAGACATAGACAATAAGCAAGATTTTAGTGACTAGCTACATGAATCTAACTTAGAAATAATCAATCTTATTAATAAATTTCAAATCCATTTATGTTTTATAAAAGAAAATAAATTTCTTTTACCATACCCTTATTACTCTCCATATGTAGGAATGTTTGAAAGTAAAGTAATACAAGAAAACTTGAACCTGACAATTCTGAGGGTCTTGTTCAAATATAGAGGCTCAGTAAGTGACCAGCTTTTGAGAACAACAGCTGTCACAAAGTGACATTTTCATAGTTAACTCAAATTAGCAGATTATAACTGAAGGGAGAGATGCAGTCTTCATTTTAACCAAGACTTCTTTTTCACCATTATCCCTACATGAAGGTGTCAGTTACCTAATGCTAAAGGCATCAGGCATGGTTTACAATTTGGCAAAGAAGTTTTATGATCGTATACCCTTGCAGTTATCAACCATCGTTATTGGCAGTAGGCCTAGCCTTTTGTTAAAAAGCAAGACAGCAAGGTAGCAGCTCTCCTTTTAGTTGCTTTCTACAACATGCAGGATGTACAGTGGCAGTATTTTACCTAAGACTAGGAAACATAAATGATCAAAATCCAGGTATCATTCTACCGTGCATACTTTTATCAAAAATACACCAAAAGTTACCTTAAGTATTTTGGCCCCATCTGCATAGCGTTTAACAAATGGACGAACAATTCCATCAGAACTAATAAATCTTGGAGGACGTCGCTGTGCTATCTCATCTCCTGATGTAGTTGCTCTAAAATTGGGGAGAATCAGGAAGAAGTTAGCAAGGGTCACAAGCAACAATATATTGAAAAACAAAATACCGCAAAATCATTTTATCACCAATGCACCTACCTATGATGTTTTGTGCACAGTATTATAATTTTTTAACCTATACCTAATCTTAAACTAACCTATACTCAATATGGTAAAACTGTTAGAGATACACCCTCAAAAATATATACTAAAATCACCTACAAAATTCCAGGCTTTTAATAGTTATAAAGGCTGTTCCTCAACACTACGTTTAATATATATATTAATGTTCTATCATTCCTCACTTTAAATATTAGAGCTGTAAAATGTAATTAAATCTTTCACCTACATATCATTATAAACACTTATACTACACAAAAAAAATTTTCTTTTCAATAAAAATAGTTCATAGAAAGAAATAGTGAAATTTTACTTTTTTACTATTTAAGATTGTAATTGTGACTTATACAGTAGTTTAAAAAATCTAATATTATACAAAATTTTGCAATGCAGTTACTGTTCCCCTTCCACACTAACTAGCTAATGAAGTTGTATTTGAGGCTAGGGGAGATTACTGGCAACCAATAATATTTAATTGAGAGACCTACTTTGATTATCATTTACAGTACAATAAGCATCATTAAGGGGTCAACCAGCGTCTTCATAGCCTTTTCAAACATTAGTTTCAGCAGCTGGGCTCAAGTAAAATTAATAATTAAATAGTTTTTCTTCAATAATTCAGATTTTCTTATGTGGTTGAAATATTTTATTTATGGAACCCATAAAACTAACAAATGATCAGAGTATTTTCCAAGATACCTGGTAACAGCATCTAAAGATGTGCTTGCAAAGTCAACTACACCAGAGACAGGACGAGCGACGAGTCCAACCATTCCTTTTCCGACGCCCTTGAAAAATCCTTCCACACCTTGTTCTCGAGCTCCTTCAATTGGTCTCATGACTACACCAGTTACACCGTCAAATACACCCTGAGGGTAAGAAAATATAATAGAATTATTCTCCAGGAATTCAGCAAAGCTATAGTTCACTCAAACTAGCAAACCTTCACTAACATTTATTGATAAATATAAGATTATTGTATATCTGCACAACAAAGTACTTACGGTAACTACTCCTTTGGTTCCTCTTGCAATGGTTTCTAAACCATCAGCTGGCTTTCGATTCATAGCTTCTCTTCTTTTTCTTTGGTAATCATTATCTAAAGTAAGTGCTGCTATGCCTTTACCTGATAATAGATAAATTAGCGGTTAATGACAAGACGATATAAAAGCATAAAAAAAAAGTTATGAGCTAAGAAAATACTGTGCAACTATCTTAATAATAAAATTTGTATGAATATTTCAATAATCCAATGCAAATCAAGATTCCTAAACCTTGTAAAAAATGAAACATTTTAGTGATACAACTCACGAGCATAATATAACTGTATGTTTCCATACAATTCTTGAGAATACCATCAAGAAGTTGTAATAATATACTGAAAGCATAAGAATGAACAGAATAATACATGAAATAATGAGAAGATTAGATGTGAAATGTAATATAAATTGAATGGTGGTCCAGCACTTTGCTGCAGTAGAGAGGCTTGAGTGTCCCAATGATGGGCTGGGCAATGGCGGTGGGGTAGTTTATCCACCCTGGCAGGCTCAACCATACCGCTAAGGCCAGTTCTGAGAGACCAGACCAAGACTGGACCCCTATAGGCCTTCTCCTTTATTTTAAGATAGGCAAAGGCTAGGAGAAGGAAAACTCCAAAATCAAACCAAACAAGACCCCAACGGCGGAGCTTCCCAGCGCCGGCGGAAGAGGGCAATGCCTGTCGGGCAGGCAACAAGGCGGGCCTTGACATAACTAGAACCCGGCAGCCCGATGCAACCAACATCGGAGAAGCCGCCTGTCTCATATGTCTTGAGCCGCGGTGAAAACGATGTGGGCCAAGTGTGTGTGCGTGGCCGTTGCAAAGCCACGACCACCCAAAACAATATACCCAGCTACTGGCATTCTGTCGTTTCCTCCACCCTTCTTCATCTCTTTCTCACCATCATCATCATCATCACCACCAGCAAGGCCTGAGGCGACAGCACCGTGGGTGAAGGGGGCAGGCCTGGATAGCTGGAAGCCCTTAGCCCACGACTGCACTCAGGCGGCAAGTCTAAGATTCAGTCGCTCTCTGGTGACGGTGCCGTGACACCAGAGTTCGGCAGCTGGACCCGTGACACCAGAGTTCGGCAGCTGGACCCGTGACTGGGCTGGCCTATTGAGGACACCGCAGCCCACCCCACATGGGGAGGCCCCTAGAAAAGGTGGGGTAAACATCGGACACGGCAAACCCGTCTGGTCAGCTCACCGCGGCTGGCGGACATCCCACTAATGCGGTCGAAACAACAAGAAAAAAATATTAACCTTAGGTGCGTGGAACATCCGCACCCTCCAAGACGTGACGAATACCAACCGCCCGGAACGACGTACAGCCCTCGTCTGCAAGGAGCTAGCCCGCTTCAATGTTGATGTGGCGGCTCTTAGCGAGACCAGACTACCCGAAGAGGGCAACATCAGGGAAGCTGGAACAGGCTACACCATCTTCTGGAAAGGCAAGGCCCTAGAGGAGCCTCGCATCCACGGTGTCGGCTTCGCCATCCGTTCCCAGCTAGTGCAGCAGCACAACCTCGCTCCCAAGGCCATCAGTGAGCGCCTGATGACTGTCCGCATCCCCATCACGCGGGACAGACACCTCACCCTGATCTCTGTCTACGCCCCGACTATGACCTCAACCGATGATAACAAAGCTGCCTTCTACACCCAGCTCGACCGCACCATCCAGGCAGTGCCCGCCAATGACAAGCTCGTTGTGCTTGGCGACTTTAATGTCCGAGTAGGCAAAGACCATCGCCTGTGGGAGGGAATCATCGGCCGCCATGGCATTGGAAATTGCAACGCCAATGGTCAACTCCTACTGGGTCTGTGTGCAGAACACCAACTTGTGGTAACCAACACCATCTTCCAGTTACCAAAGCGACAAAAGACCACATGGAGACACCCACGGTCTAAACACTGGCACACCCTGGACTACGTCCTGACCAGAGCCAGAGACCGAGGAGACGTCCGCATCACCCGATCCATGCCCGGAGCGGACGACTGCTGGACGGACCACAGACTCCTCATCTCCCGACTCTCCGTGACGACCCTACGACCACCCAGAAGGGCACCTGACAGCGTACCACACCAACGCTTTGATTGTAGTAAGCTCCGCAACCCACAGGTGGCACAGAACTACAAGGAGGCCTGCGAACAATACCTCGCAGACCCCGTGGGTCAGGCCACTGTTGAGCACCACTGGACCACCCTCAGAAACGCCATGGCCCGTGCCGCGGAGGAAACACTAGGCTACACCACCAAGAAACGGCAGGATTGGTTTGATGAGAATGATGCTACCATCTCTCTTCTCATTGAAACCAAACGACAAGCACGCCTGACTTTGGAAAACCAACCAACAGCAGTTAACAAATGAGCTCACAAGGTGGCTGAAGCTGGTTGCCAAAGAGGGATCCGTGAAGCCCAGAACACCTGGTGCCAAAGAAAAGCTGCAGAAATACAGAGTTTCGCTGACCAACGTGACCTGCGCAGCTTCTATGCAGCAACAAAGGAAATATTCGGTCCCACACGGTCATCAGTGGGCAGCCTGAAGGACGCGGATGGGGCCACGACCATCACCGACAGCGAGGGCATCCTGGCCAGGTGGAGGTCTCACTTTGAGAACCTCCTCAATGACCAGGCAGACACCCCAGATGATCTCCTGCGAATGACCCCGCAGCATCCCGTCCGTCACTGGATGGCACTACCACCCTCCATCCATGACTTCAACAAGGCCCTGCAGCGCATGAAGCCCGGCAAAGCCCCAGGGCCAGACAACATCCCGTTGGAGCTCCTCACTCACGGTGGCCCCGGCTTGAGGAACCGTTTGATGCTCCTTATACTGAAAATATGGGAGACCAAGACACCCCCCAGTGACTTCCACAATGCAAACATCATTACCATCTTCAAGAAGGGAGACAGGGAGAACTGTAACAACTACCGGGGAATATCACTACTAAGCATCGCGAGTAAGATTTTCGCTCGGATTCTCCTTGACCGCCTCCTTATTCTCGCAGAAGACGTCCTGCCAGAGTCCCAGTGCGGCTTTCGACCTTCCCGCGGGACCATAGACATGATCTTCTGTGCGCGACAACTACAAGAGAAGAGCCTCGAACAACAACAGCCCATAATGTTCATCTTCTGGGATTTGAAAAAGGCCTTCGACAAAGTACCTCGACCTGCCATGTGGGCTGTCCTCAATAGATATGGCTGCCCACCCGATTTTGTCAAGCTGGTGCGTGCCCTCCATGACGGAATGGTTGGGAGAATCTGCCACCAGAACTCTCTTTCAGACCCATTCCCCATCAACGGCGGCCTGAAGCAGGGCTGTGTTCTGGCCCCGACGTGTTTCTCGCTATACACCGCAGCAATGCTCAACGAGATTCCCCCAGACACACCCTTAGTCGACCTACGTTTCCGCATGGATGGAGGCGCTTTCAACCTCGCTAGACTCCGCGCCAGAACCAAGACCACCTTGTGTGCAGTGCGAGAACTGCAGTATGCTGACGACAATGCCACCCCAGGTCAGATGGCAGAGGACCTGCAGTCGTTAGCTGATGCATACAACTCTGCCTACGAACGTTTTGGGATGCAAGTCAACACAGACAAAACCAAGACCCTCGTCCAACATCCACCAGGACTGGTGCTCCCCAACTTCAATACCACAGTGAATGACCAACCGTTAGAACAGGTGGACCAGTTCTCCTACCTAGGGAGCATCCTAACATCAGCTCCCACAAGCAAAAAGGACGTGGAGAACAGGATCAGGGCAACCCACTCCGCCTTTGGCCGACTCAACTGCCGCGTATTTAAAAACCACGCACTGACAATGACCACCAAAATAATGGTGTTCAGGGCAGTAGTCCTCTCCACGCTCCTGTATGGATGTGAAACATGGACGCTATATAGAAACGATATTAAAAACCTAGAACGCTTCCAACAAATGAAACTGAGGCAGATCTTGAAAATCCCCTGGGAGAGCCACACCACCAACATTGAAGTCTTAGAACGTGCCTCGCTGACCAGCGTGGAGGCCACCATCATCCACCACCGCCTCCGCTGGATAGGACACGTGCATAAGATGGATCCATCTAGGCTCCCAAAGAAAATATTCTACGGAGAGCTGATCCAGGGCACCAGACCACGAGGAGCCCCGAAAATGCGCTATAAACATCAACTAAAGCGCACCCTGGCTCTAACTGACATCGATCCTTCCTCATGGGAAGAAACAGCCAGGGACAGGAAAACCTGGAGGAGTACAGTACACCATGGCACCGTGGACTTCGAGGAGAGGAGGAGACAAAATGAGGAGGCTAGGAGGAGAAGAAGGAAAGAGCAATTAGAACAGCCCCGCCCACCACCTACTCTCCCTTGTGAACACTGTCCGCGACTCTTCCACCACAGACTAGGACTTAACAGCCACATCAGACATAAGCACCCACCCCACAGATAAGAGGCTGATGGCCAACGACAGAACCCAATACTCGGACACGAGTGGGCGCCGACGACGACGACGACGATTGTAGTATAAAAGAAATGCAGAATTAATTTTCTGGAGATCGATATTTCCCCTACTTATTACCAGATAGTTTATCTATATAATAATTTTTCCTGAATCTGATGGAACAAATT
Organism: Palaemon carinicauda; assembly: GCF_036898095.1. Classification (NCBI taxonomy): domain Eukaryota; kingdom Metazoa; phylum Arthropoda; class Malacostraca; order Decapoda; family Palaemonidae; genus Palaemon; species Palaemon carinicauda. The sequence continues at coordinate 65,919,428 of NC_090746.1, read as the reverse complement.
GCATGTTTCTCCTTGGAAAATCCAACTTGTCCAGAAGGATTTTGAAAACTGATTCTTTCAATTTCCTGATGCCTCCGGAGAGGAGGATGATCGGAGGCCCTCAATTATTAGGAAAATGTTAACTACTGGTGACCAGACACAAAAATAAATAACTTAACTCATGTACTGATTGGTAAAGAAAAGTTTCTAATAAAATCCTGCAATACCTCACATAAATATGGTGCAAGCATGAGTATTTATAGCAGACAACTGATTATTATCTGAATAACACAAATAAATTAAAACATAATGTATATTAAAAACAGCTTAGTTGAAGGATATATTTTTCTGACAATACACAAATCCTACAAATGCTTATCATACTAGTAAAATTGTGCTTATTCTTTATAACAAAGGATATGGCAGATTTCAAGGTTTGAGAAGATAAATAACATGGTTACCCAATCAGCATAATGTAATTAATGTGTTTGACTATGTGATTGCAATATACTAAGTAGCCATAAATACTAATGTATCTACATAAATCTATTGAGCAAAAGTATAAGTAAAAGGCAAGGATGGTAAAGGGCCCCAAGAATTCACTGTATGGTTATATCTCTATAGTTCTGATGTGTGACTAGTAGATTTCTAATAATTACCATTAAATTATAGTTGAAAAAATCTGACTTCGTATTTACTGGTGTTAGCCTCAACTTGTGGAAAATTTTCCAAGCTTCACTCCCTAATAGTTGAAGAGAATCCAATGTTCAAAGCAAAGGTGAATAACCTGACATACTTACCAAGTGTACCAGTGATTCGAGAAACAGTCCCGGCGGCCCCACCAACTGTCTTGCCAAGGAAACTTGTCACACCATATACAATGCCCTCAGCAAATTCTCCTGGACCCTCAATGGCTCCCTTTGTCAAAAATAAAGGGAAATATGAATCTTTAAAATAAAATAAAAGTGTACAGTTGGACACACAAATTCCTGGTGCACCTTGATTTGGGGAAGAGCACCTAGTCACATGCTTACTGCGCAGCAAGTTCTTGTGTATAACCCTACCGATCACCTCTGCCATTTCTCCTTACACTAGCTGTTTGGTTATTCACTGTGCAGTAAGGATGTGATAGGGTGCACTTCTTTGGAGTGATGTTTGCCAGGAATTCCTATGGCCAACTGAACATGAAAATTTCAGGAAATTATATTTAACAAAACTCTTGTGAACATATACGTATATATATATATATATATATATATATATATATATATATATATATATATATATATATATATATATATATATATATATATATAATTATTATTATTATTATTATTATTATTATTATTATTGTTACTATTATTATCATTATTATTATTTCTGGAAGTGATTTAATTGTTATAGAGGCTGTCTGAGCAAAGATCTGGCAGTCATTTTAGTTGAACATACTGTATATACATTACATTACTTTATATGTTTGACTTTTCTACTTTTCTTAGAGTATTATCAATATCATTATTATTATTATAATTAATATATATATATATATATATATATATATATATATATATATATATATATATATATATACATATATATATATATATATATATATATATATATATATATATATATATATATACAGTATATATATATATATATATATATATATATATATATATATATATATATATATATATATATATATATATATACTGTATATGTATATATATATTTTCTGTGTTACCATAAGATGTAAAAACTCACATATGGAATAGATACTTTATTACATTACTCACCTGAATAGGCTCATAAAAAAGATCCTCGACACCTTTGGTAAGTCCAACAACTAGACCAAATGGGTTTCCTATGACATCCAATCCAAGCACAAGGACATATAATTGTTTTATCACTTGGCCAGCATAGTGACTTGTTAATTCTTGAACAAACTGATTCCAATTCATCCAGACGTTCATACGTTCCATATACGCTAACCTGATCATAATAAATCTTATTAGTAAGTAACAGGATTCAAATAGCTATTGCACAAGGAAACATTAATTTAAGAATCATGTTCAAAGTCAAACTTTAAAATGAAGATAAAATTTGAATTTAGAATGTTCATTCCATAAAATTCTATTCAAATTCATTGTAAGAATAAAAAAGAAAAAAAATTATGTATTGACATCACATCATTTAAAAATTCATATACTGTATATATAAGGGATTTTGACGAAGGAAAAATCTATTTCTGGGCGAGGAACCCGTGTCGCTCCATGAAATGCTCCTTAAAGCACCATTTCTAAGGTATAAATACTGCTAAATATACCAGAGAAAAAAGTTGCAAGGAATGCTAGAAATATATCTAGCTCGCTCACCCCTAAAGGGTGTCGGTATTAAAACTGGGGCGAGTGATACCACTACCAGAGATCCCTTTCCAATTAGACTTCTCCCTCCTCAAAATCCCCCGTTACTACGAGGTGTCATTCATTACACCTACTGGCCCCCCCCCCACCACCACCACTACCTATCCTTCTCCCATCATTCATTGTTAGCACCCGTGAACGTTCGGACGTGTTTTTCGTAGCTCTGTGTTATCTTGTTTGTGAAGATGTCAGACGTTTTGGAGATCCATGCTCCCAAATTGAGTATTATGTTTGTCTGTTTGGGATTTCTAGGTAGCGACACACGTTCATTCTATAATCTTGTTGGGTTTTATCTCGGCCACTTTGTTGACGCTCCCTTATGGGTGTGTATGCGGTCTTTAGGTATCGCTTCCTCGGGATCTCATTGTTTTGTAAGACTTTCTATTCGTTCCTTTTACTAATTGTAGTCTCACTTTTGTGTTATGGACATCTAATTCAGTGTTTTGGCATGATTTTATCTTTTATTTAGGCTATTTGGACATTAGTTAGCGGCTTCGGTCGGGAGCCTTTCTTACGAGAATTCTTGGTGTATATACAGTGGAACCTCTACACACGAACGTATCTACATCCGAATTTTCCAACATCCGAAGTAAAATTCGAGCAAATTTTTGACTCTACACCCGAATTTTATTTCGACACACAAAGTAAACATTACGCCATTGAGCATCGAGTGCTCAGTTCTCTATTCTTGTGTGTATCGTGTGGTTGTCCTCTGTTTGGTCTGTTATTAACAGTGCTTATTTTCTTCCTTTTCTCACATTTCCTTTTTGATTTTACCTATAACCATGGTGCCTAAGAAGCTAAGTTTCAGTACAGGAAGAAGGCAATTCTTTCATTAGAATTGAAGCAAGAAATTATAGAAAAACATGAGAGCAGTGTGCATGCGAGTGATACTGTATGGCTAAACAATATGGCCGGAATAGGCCTATGATCTCGAGGATCATCAAGCTGAAGGCAGCCTTCAAAGCAAATAACCATCGAAGGGGATCACCATTATTACAAGACATCTTAGCAATACCCTGGAAGAGATAGAACGCCTTTTGTTGATAGGGATAAAGGACAGAGAGATTGTTGACAACGATCATTTGTGAGAAGGGCCAGCGTGATGAACAGAAAGAAAGAAAAAAGTGAAGCAAAGAAAACCAAGATAGCATTAACAAGCTCTTTTAAATAAGACTAATCTCTTTTTCCGTTTCTCTCTAAACATAGCATTAACATGTTCTTTAAATAAAATATCTCTCTCTCTCTCTCTCTCTCTCTCTCTCTCTCTCTCTCTCTCTCTCTCTCTCTCTCTCTCGTTCGTTCTTCTTTACTGTTATAGTGTTAGATACGTCTATTATTTTTTTTTTCGAAAGAGAGAGAGAGAGAGATTAACCAAAAATGTGTTTAGAGTACATATGATTTTTAACAGCGTCAACGAGTTGAAAAACAATTAAATGTAACTAAGAAAGTAATAACAGCTAATCTGAATTCCTTTATTAACTAAAACAAATATTGATACAAACACTCGTGTGCGTATGCAAAAACACACACACAGGTGTAAGAATTGCTACGCAGTAAGAGAGACGGTCGGGGAGGAGGTAGAGATTGTGACTGCGATAACATACCATAACTCGTCACTGAAAGTGATGAAAATAAAAAATCAAAAGAAAAAAAATGTAAAAAATAGGAAATATAAAAATAAAAAAAAAATAAATAAGCTAAGTTAGATTAAAATTTCCGTAGTGTAAGTTACGGTATGTTATCGCAGTCACCATCTCTACCTCCTCGCCGATCGTGTCTCCTCGTGCATGTGTGTGTGTTTGCCCATACGCACACGAGTGTGTTTGTATCAATATTTGTTTTAGTTAATAAAGGAATTCAGATTCGCTGATATTGTTTTTTTAGTTACATTTAACTGTCTTTCAACTCGTTAACGCTGTTAAAAATCATATGTACACAACACATTTTTGTTTAATCTCTCATTTTTGTTTAATCTCTCTCTCTCTCTCTCTCTCTCTCTCTCTCTCTCTCTCTCTCTCTCTCTCTCTCTCTCTCTCTCAGAAAAAATTAAGACGTCTCTAACACTAACAGTGAAGAAGAACAAGAGAGAGAGAGAGAGAGAGAGAGAGAGAGAGAGAGAGAGAGAGAGAGAGAGAGAGAGTATTTATTTAAAGAACATGTAAACACCATGTCTACCTTCTCGCCGATCGTCCGTCGAGTAGCAAATCCTACACCTGCGTTAGCCTGTCTCTAAGGTAAAGTGGCAATAAAACACAATTTTTTATTTATTATTTCTTTATAATTATCTTTTTTACATGCTTCTTTCATATTAAGCAGGTATGTTATTGTTATGTGTAATTATGTGTAGCCATTTATTAAGGATTTATTATGAGTTTTTAGGCTGAGGAACGAATTAAATGAATTACCATGTATTCTTATGGGAAAATTCGTTTCTACATCCGAACATTTTCTACATCCGAAGTTGGTTGTGGAACGAATTAAATTCGTATGTAGAGGTACCACTGTACTGTATATATATATATATATATATATATATATATATATATATATATATATATATATATATATATATATATATATATATATATATATGTATATAGTTAATGCATATTCAAGCTTCTTTCTGACCCTTTAATTATTTTTCATATAGGGATGGTTACTTTAATTAACTTTCTTCTTAAAGAAAGAATTACAGTAGTTTATTGTATTTTACTGATCATAACTTTCCCCCCACCTAAGAATTGGCTTACTGATAAGATTAATCAAGATAAACTGAATTCTTATCAGATGTAATTTTTCAATAATTATCTGGTAGTCACAATTTCTCTCTCTTTCCCTTTTATAGAGTAAATAGGTCTTTAACAGCTTCAAAATAATTATTTATGGAGCTTGAGTAGTTATTTTGGACCATGGCATTCTACCCAACTTGTTTGAGTATGATATGCTAATTGGTCCTTACAGGGAGGGATAGAGGAATTGAAGGATAATTTTATTTTTCATTCTATTCATGTATTCTAAAGTCGAGAAACTTATGTTCTACATTTATTAGTTAAGTAACTTCAAGGTAGGTGCATAAATCTTAGTTTGCTATTAAAATTCAGTTGCTTTTCTGGGTACTGGTTTTGTAAAGACAATGTATAGTAATCATAAATATAAATACTTTCAAAATAAATTCTGATAAATCTTACATTATTCAGAGAAAGAATTAAGAGCAAACCTTGCCTTTTTCTTGGCTAAACAACTCATTATGAAAAGAAAATCTAATTTAAGGAATGACATAAGCCGGTCGATTCCTTGTTACAGCACAGATTATGAATGAGAATAGAAGGAATAACATGAGTTACATAATTCCAATCTACAGACTCAAAACTACTTACTAAACTGTAATTACAGCTTTCAAACAACCTGAGACTAAATTCTGTACAAAAACCTAAAGTCTAATATGACATCTATAGATTATGTAAATTTAACATAAATTATAATTTTTTACCCAAATCATTGATATCATAATGAAAGTGTAGAAATCAGACTTGACCAAATCTGAAGCATATGCCCCCTCCCCCTCAACCAGAGGGCCTCTAGGACTGGTGAGCAGAACGCATCCATAGTCCTGTTTAGCAACGTAGTAAAAATCTCTCTATAGGCTTTTCTCTACTACTAAAATAAATTGTATAAAGATAACGTAATAAAATTTTGAAGTGTTCTGTCAAGATGTCTTGCACCAATTACATTTGTGTTTGATACTGTAGCAGTTTACTGAACATACAAACAAACCAATCAATGAGATAAGACATATCTAATGATTTATTACTACTATAACAAACTATATAGTAATAATTTACCAAGTTCAACTAGTCACATTTCTGTAAGATAACCGTACATGAAGGAAATACAATTAGTTTCAGGAATAAAGAGAGATCCTATGGTAATAAAGAGAAATACTAACCTAAAGACAAGATCTTGAACCTCTGTTAGGGTAACACCAACACTCTCTAGGAAAAGGTGAAGAACTTGTCCTGCAACTGGTATACTTGAGCCCGATTCGGTTCCACTTAGTGAAAAGCTTAAATGCATCTGGAATATAAGAAAATCTTTAATTACTATAAGGAATCATGTTATAAACGTTCATTTAGAATAAATCTAAAACTTTGTCATCACGATTTCATCAAAACTTTAAAAATATATTTATAAAAATGAAAGAAAGTACCAACCTAGATACTCAACAGAAAAAAAAGCTGTTTTAAATCAACATAAATTACAGTACTAGTTCAGTTAAGTCTAATCTATATGCCGGCCTTTCCCTTTATAATGATTCATCTCCACTCTCCTTTCTTTTTTCCCTTTTCAAGCAGAACCCCATTAAGTCTAGAATTTCATTGATGGTATATTTCCAAAGACTTTCTGGACCTTTCTACAGGTCTTCATCTGGCTGCTTCTATACCTGTGGATTTTCTTACTAAATTCCATTTCTTTGTTATTACTCAAGTTTCTGTTACACATATTAGTCTTTTCTCTCTCTACTTGAAGGATTTTTCAATTTATAAAGGATCTAAAGGGTGACTGGATAGTCTATGGCAATGATCTTGGAATCATGCTTTGATGTCATACTAACATGTGACACTAGTAAAGTATTAGTTTTTTTAGTAGATACTGTGACAGAATGTTCTGTGTATAAACTTATGTAAAAGAATTCTAAAAAAAAAAAATGTTTCAACAAAGGACATTTTCTACAGTACTGTAATAGAGTGCTAAAAATACCAAGAACTCAAAGAACATAGCTTTTACTTATTAAGAATATGCTTAAAATGCCAATTGTCAGACTGGTTTCATTCTGGAGAAATAAAAAATGGGGGTGGTCTACACAATAGGGGCAATTAGGAGAAACGTACAATGCATGGAAGAATTAAAAACCTGTGAAATACAAAATTTCTGTGGATCTGGAGAAGACATTTAACAAAGTACAAAGGCAAGAATCAAGAAAAAGATTGAGGATACCAGAAGGATTCATAAATATAGTATTATTAATACATCATTACCAGACTTAAAACAAATACACAACAGCATCTATATCAGAATTTCATTTATGTAAGTTGAGGTCTCTCAAGTGTAAGGCAAAAGCAAGATAATGTTCAGAGGAATTGTGCAGACCACATATACTCGCATAACATGGGAGTTTTGAAAACTGATTCTGAAGCTAAATTTGAGGGGGTTGCATCATACACAAGATACAAAATTAGCATATGCACTCTTGGCCTAGGCTACATAGTTGTTCAAACTGTATATCTATTTAATGTGTAAAAATTACAGCTATATTTTAACCCTGGATAGGTACGGTCCTCGGACACCCCTTTAAGGGTATACTCGGACGCGAACGACCCCGACGCCAAAAAAAATTCTTGAAAAATCAGTTTTTGCAGTAACCTCCTTTTTTCTTTTGCCAAAAAAAACTTCAATGAATGCTTAAAACAACTGTAAAGATAAATACTACTCATCTGCAGAAAAACTATTTATTATAAATATTTTAAAAAATTAAGTAGAAAAAAAAAAAGACCTGACATAAAAATTCATAAAAAAAAAGTTTATACATATATACACAAATCCTTTTAGGAATTGATTCTTGAATGTTTAGGACACATCTTGATGTATTTTGGATGAAGTCAGACCCATGGAGGTGAAGATCTGAAATGAGAAAAAAAGGGTAACTTTTTTTGGCCAAAAAAAATTGTCCAAATTTCATGAATTTTTTTGGGTACCCAAATGAAATAGGAAGTGGCTAATTTTTTTAGGGAATAAACATATGTTATCCTAAAATAGAAATATGTAAAAAAATCTTCATTATTTTGTAAATTACATTTATATCAGGGGCCATATCTAAAGGTAATTTTTTGAGTACTTGGAAATTTCGTAAAAAAATACATATATTTAATATATAATATGATATTTATGCAGGTAAAAATATACCAAAATATCACAAATTCTATAGGGAACAAGAATATATATAGATAGGGCAGTTTACGCTTCGGATATGTCCACAAAATGGCCGCCAACCACACTGACTCAGACTCCCTAATCTGCCACTTGAAATGTAGGAAGGGTATGTCAATTTCAAGGTGTTATTTACTAATCTAATTATTATTGGATATGCATAAAAATTGTATGGTGGGTTGCTGGATAATTGTCGATTATTTTACGTTTATAAAATTAAAATTCTGACCCAAAAAATTTTTTTTGAAGGGAAATAAAATCGAAAAAAAAAATGTAAAACAATATTTTAGCTAAAAAAATTTGATGATATTCAATCAAAAAAAAAGTAAACAAAATTTTCCGACAAATAAACATCTAGAGGAATCATTACTCTGTGATAGTTCCTTAGTACGTAGTAATTTTGAAAGAATTGAGAAAAAACGAAAAAATGGCAATCACCGGAAAATCGAACACATACCTATATATACGCCATCTCTGGCTAAAAAAAAGATAGGCATGGGTAGCCAGATCATCTAAAAACACTTTCCAACACTATAAAAATATAAGTTTTGCGACACTACTTGCCAATTCCTTACGGTAACATGACTAAGCAAAAAAATGCAAAACAAATAAAAAGGGGGACTCGTGGAAAAATGGCCATTCTAATATACGGCATTTCAGAAAAAAAAAATTTCAGCCACGTGCTAGGCAAACCATCAAGGCATATTTTCCGACAAATAAACATATAAATGAAATATTACTCTGTGATAGTTCCTTAGTACGTAGTAATTTTGAAAGAAATGGGAAAAAACGAAAAAATGGCAATCACAGGAAAATCGAACACATACTTATATATATGCCATATCTGGCTAAAAAAAAAATAGGCATGGGTAGCCAGATCATCTAGAAACACTTTCCAACACTATAAAAATATAAGTTTTGCGACACTACTTGCCAATTCCTTACGGTAACATGACTAAGCAAAAAAATGCAAAACAAATAATAAGGGGCACTCGCGGAAAAATGCCCAACATTCTAATATACGGGATCTCAGATAAAAAAAAAGACATGCACGTGTTAGCCCAACCATCAAGGCACACTTTCTAACACATAAACATGAAAAAAAAAATCAATAATATACGGCAATTCCTTACTACGTAGTAAATTTTTACAAATATTGAAAAAAAAACAGAAATTGGCAACCGCAGTTAAATACCCAATATACCAATAAGTACGTCGTATCTGACAAAAACAAAATCACGCATGGGTAGCCAGATCATCTAGACACACTTTCCAACACTAAAAAAGCAAAAGTTTTACGACACTATTTCGCAATATCTTACGGAAAAATGACTTGGCAAAAAAATGAAAAAAAAGGAAAAAGGGACACTCGCGGTAAAATGCCCGACATTCTAATATACGACATCTCAGATAAAAAAAAAGACATGCACGTGTTAGCCCAACAATCAAGGCACACTTTCTAACACATAAACATGAAAAAAAAATGAATAATATACGGCAATTCCTTACTACGTAGTAATTTTTACAAATATTGAAAAAAAAACAGAAATTGGTAACCGCAGTTAAATACCCAATATACCAATAACTACGTCGTATCTGACAAAAACAAAGTCATGCATGGGTAGCCAGATCATCTAGACACACTTTCCAACACTAAACAAGCAAAAGTTTTACGACACTATTTGGCAATATCTTACGGAAAAATGACTTGGCAAAAAAATGAAAAAAAATGAAAAAGGGGCACTCGCGGTAAAATGGTCCTCGTGGTGATGAACGACATTTTAACTAAAAAAAAAAACATGCACATGGTAGCCAAACAATCCACCAAGACTTTCCACAACTGATAACCTATACAAGTTGCACCATTCTACGACAATTTCATAATACGTAATAACTTTGATAATTATGCAAACTACCTCAGAAGGGTAAACTCGGACGCGAACGACCCCGATGCGTCTCAGAAATCGGGGAAGGAGTACAGCTACAGCAATGCACATCTGGACACTACTAGAGCGTGTAGGGGAGACACCTCCTGCAGGTCGATCACCCACAAATTCAGTCACAGGGGTGAGTCACGTGAGAAAAACCTGTTTTTTTTTGACGCTCGGGGTCGCAAACGACCCACCGTACCTATCCAGGGTTAAATAAACCAGATTTTGATTATACTGGTGTTTCACTTAACTGTATCCAATAATAATGCACATAATATTCACATTATGGTATCATTTTTATAAATAAAAGCATAGCGAATTATAATCTTTTCCATTGTTTATGTTTATACTTTCCAAATCAGCTGATTAAGGCAAACTACCGAAGTATATTTCATATTTCCTGAAAGAAACAGTTATTACTTGATCTATCTATTTTCCAATTAGCATACTAATTTCAATACTTTTATCTAAAATACTTCTCTCATACTTTATTTACTGTTGAGTTGAATCTCATATAGAAGTTAACCGGAGTTTCATTTATGTCGCCGATGCATGATAATTTAATAATTTTTGGCTCTGTGGAGCTTGAATATAAAGCTTAGGAAATTATCTATGTCGTGTTATAACAAAACTATAACGTCATTTATGTTGGGTTATAACAAAACTATATTCTGGGTTTTCAGACACTTTGTAACATTATCTTCTAAATTTGGCATTTACATTTAATTACATGATTTGCACATTTATAGGTTCTCACTATATTTCTATTTTGTTTCCTCCAGTTTCGGACACAGCTTTCCCGGATTCCAAACACAATTGCGGCTATGAATATTACATGTTTTCTTGCTTTCATTTAGAGGTTGTTAGTTTATATTTGGCAGTATATTTTCTTGAGGACCTTTTCTCCATACAGTAGTAAATAAGGGTTGTGGTGGCCTGGTGGTAGCATCCTTGCCTGGTGATTGCCAGACTGGGGTTCGAGTCCTGCTTAAACTCATTAGTTCCTTTCGTCACTGCAATCTTACCGTCCTTATAAGCTAAGGATAGGGGGTTTGGGGGAGCCTATAGGTCTATCTGCTGAGTCATCAATAGCCATTGCTTAGCCCACCTTTTTCCTAGCTTGGGTGGAGAGGGGGCTTGGATTCTGATCATGAGTAATATGGTTAGTCTCTAGGACATTGTCCTGCTTGATAGGGCAATGTCACTGTCCCTTGACTCTGCCAAATGAGCGGCCTTAAAACCTTTAAAAAAAAAAAAACTTTAACGTAAAAATGTCAGTCTTATGCTAATTTGTTTACCGTCGTACGATGATTGAAAGACAAGCAAGACAGCCCCATTCTAATTTCATTGTTCATAACAAAACAGGTCTTTTTTGCTTGGGTGTTATTGTGGCTGCATAAGTTTACGCAATGATTATAACGTTACTAACGATTATCTTTCAATTTTCTAACCCAATGAAGTAGAAAATGGGATAAAGAAATGGAGTAAAGAGGTAAGTCTATTGTAATTTTTGCTCATGAGTAACTTGCATGATAGACAAGATATATAAAATCATATTTTATTGGTGAAAATTTGGGGGTCAAACAATACGCAAAATTGGCTGTTACACAAGTACAGTATACAGTATATGGTATTATTATCATCCTTCTAAAGAAGTCACAACTGTTTCTAAAAGGATTTGTATGAGATGGAAAGGGGGTAAAGTAAAGTTAATGAAGCTGGACAGCTATGTGTGAATGTGCCAAGGGAAACAGAAATGCTATGAAGTTATTTTAATGCCAGTTTCAGACTGTAGGTAGTAGCTGCCAATAAGGAGGGATGCTAATGATTACAACATGTTAAACTTGGTGCAACGAATGCATTAAAAGAGATTGAAGAGAAGGAAGATGTTACAGCAGACGAGTACACCTTAGGGTGGAAAGAACATTTGTTAACTAGGCAAAATAAATAAAGTTTGTATTTGGTTTTGAGGTATCTGTAACAGTAAGTAGCAGCAGTCTGCATGATGTTAGAAGAGATTGATAAACTTACAGTAGATGTCCCATTTGCAAACAGCAAATTTGATGCACATACAGCTTCTGTTTTTTAATACTGTACTAATGGCATGGACATTTCTAAAATAAAGCAATCAATATGAGAAAAATACCTGAGAAACACTTGATCCAGTCCATGGAAAGAATATAATAATATGATGAAAGAGAGACAAATATGATACAGTATTCAGATACTGGAAAAGAGACTTGGTATTCAAATGTGTGATGCATAGGGGAGAGGAGCAGTAGGTTAGAAAAGTAATATATTTAGATGGAACGGTGCAAAGAACAAGTGGAAGGCCCATAGGATTACAACACATAGGTATACAGTATATGACGACCTGGAAAAAAAAAATGTTTCTTGAACCCATAGCAAGAAAATATGATACCTAAACATAATTGATAAAAACCTATGTGTTATCTAATATCAAAGTTGCAAAAATATAAAAGAATTTTTTATTGGAATTTTTTGATAACCCCCATGATACATGGAATCACCAGATTATTGTAAGTTCTCTGGGATTTCAAGTACAAAAAGACATTAATAAGCTATACTGTATTGTCTCCTGAATGGTGTAATGGGAAATGTAAATGAAAAAAAGGCTACCAGATGGGTATAGCAACCAAGAACTGGCTCAAAAAATTTCTGTAATAAAATACTGTACTATCATTGATACCAAACATATTACCCTATTTACCTTAATAGGTGATAGGTGAAGATGATCAAAGTAGTCCTTCTGCCCACCAGACACATGACCTTTGACAGTCTCTTGTAGCGCTTCCCTGACTAATGTGATGTCTTGATCATAACCTTTAGGCTACAAATAGAAGATGAAGACAATATTACAAAAAACCGTCGTGTATAAAGCCCTGCCAGTAAATAATTGTAAATTAAAGAAAAACTACCATGAGAAAATATAAAATATATCTCTACAGTATTTCATAGACAAGTGCAATGTAAAAATAAATTCTCTAATTTTATAGTACAGTACATATAAAGGCTAGTGCATTAACAAAAAATGGAGCTAACACATGATGAAAGATAAGACAACATTAATTTTGTACTGTAAATGTAATACTGCACTGTATACAGTAATGAATAACCAAAGTAAGTATTAGGCTCTATATGTTATGTAGCACCATATACAGTAATGAATAAATGAAAATAAGTACTATCTTCTACAGGTTATATAGTTGCCTAAGTTCATCTCGGCTTTCATAAAGTGATTCAGAGCATAACTGTTATAATTTGTAAAGACTACTGTATTATTTCAAGTATGCATCTCAGAATGTGATTATGAAATAAGTTAATATAACTTACCGAATATAAGTTGGCAGATGTCTCTGAGGTAGGAAAAACTACTTCTTGGATGGCATATACAAAAGGTAGTTCTACTTTCACATGAAATTCTTGAACTAGGACAGCAAAATACTTGTACTGAGTGAAGACTGGCGAGGTTAAACGTTGCACAATGCTAACCTCACAAAACGGTTTAGGAACTGAAAATTTTAACATTTTAATAACCCAAATGTGAAAATATATGGTACTTACTCTACAAACTCAATAAAAATATCCTATTTTATCTACCCTGGCACTTCCCCCAATTTTGAAGGTAGAAAAAAAATGTAATTTTTCTTCTAGTTGTTCCTCCCGGCCTACTGTCCCCATTATCCATCACAATGAAGCTTCCTTCATAAGTGGAATCCTCTACTGCCGCTACCTCAGCGGTCACCAAGGCAACCAGAGGATGCAGCAGGACCTAACGAAACTGTGTCACAATAGCTCGCCATTCATTCCTATTTCAAGCACTCTTTTGCCTCTCTCCCATAAATCCTCCTATCACCCAGAGCTTTCTTCACTCCTTCCATCCACCCAAACCTTGGCCCTCCTGTTGTACTTCTCCCATCAACTCTTGCATTCATCACCTTCATCAGAAGACAACCATTTTCCATTCTCTCTACATGGGCAAACCACCTCAACACATTCATATCCACTTTAGCTTCTAAATAATTTCTTACACCCATTCTCACCCTCAATACTTTGTTCCTAACCCTATCTAATTGAGATACACCAGCCATACTTCTCAGACACTTCATCTCAAACATTCAATTTCTGTCTCTCCATCACTGTCATCCCCCATAACAATCACTTTTTCATACAAAACTCTCTTTACATTTAATCCTAACCCTATATTCTTTATCACTCCCTTCAGTGGCCCCAACACTTTACATCCTTCATTTACCCTTTGATGCACATCTGCTTCCACTCCACCTTTTTCCACGGGGGGCATAACAACAATTAGAATGGTGCCAACGTATCCTTGCAAATCGTAAGAAGCGACTAAAAGGGATGGGACGAGGGGATTAGGAATCCCCTCTCTTTTATAGTTACTTCCTGTGAGATATCAATAAAAATATACTTATTCCAAACTAATTCACAACTGCCTTCTAAATCAAAAGTTGAGTGTATCCGGCCATTTGAACTCTAGAAAAGAGTACAATGGAACCCCAGATCAAATACATCTGAACTCAATGACATCAGGCTTCAAACAATATTTTACCAATGAATAAAATTATTATTTGGAGATTAATTGGGGACATGTGACTTGCCAGAACCTCTACAATAGAGACATGTGTAATCTGTGGCATAAAGGCCAAATGACAAAGATATTATATACAGCACAGTTCACTGTTGCCACATAACTCTCTCCCAGTGCACACAGCAAAATATCAGTGATAAGTCTTTTACTTAATTTTGATTGTTTTTTTTTGTGTTTTGTGCAATATATTCAAAGAAAATTTGGGCTAATAGGGTAAAGTGGCAGTGATAAGTCATAAAGAATAGAAGAGGTGAGCTTGTGTTTAATTTAGCCAGACAGCCTTCCACTTAGGCTATCAAGTCTCTTTACTGCATATAAAGTGGACCAAGTTTCATATATTTTACCTATTTTTTCCTTATTTTTCTATATAAATTAAGGAATATGTTATGTAAAAATGCATTATAATGAGTGAATTTTGTGGTCTGGAACACATTAATCTTATTTAAATAATTTCTTAAGGAGAAAATTAAATAGGTGCTGAAAACATTTATTTTTCAATGCCTTTCTGGAACAACTTAGGTTTGATCTCTAGGGTTCCACTGTATCAGTAAATGTCAGTTCAGACTGATTATAAGACAGCATAATGTCCATAAATTACAACACTGAAAGTTGTGAGAAGTAATAGGATGGCTATTTAAAAACTTTCCATATGTTATTTAAGTAAATTAATATTTTATAAAATCCCTTAGTCCCCTATTCAAAATCATAAAACAATAAAGTTGGCTGTGAGAATAAGGCAGTTCTCAACATAAAGAATATCTGTAACCAATGGCTATCAATACAATTAATAACAAAACTATAAAGACATAAAAAAATCAGTGAGAGAATAAATGAAGTACATACATACATACATACATACATATATATATATATATATATATATATATATATATATATATATATATATATATATATATATATATATATATATATATGTGTGTGTGTGTGTGTGTGTGTGTGTGAATCAATAACAAAAAGTTTTTCACATTAAGTTTTTGTAAAAATCATGATTTGAGCACCTTGATAGAAACATTCAAAATACCAAAGTTTCATAACAAGGACCTTTTTCATTTTACTTACTAACACACAGTACGGTATGTTAAATTTATTTGATATCAACCATTTCATGAATTATACTCTTTGCAAAATGAATTCTCAATTTGATTCACAGATGTACAGTATTAGTTTTAAAATGCACCTATAATAATTCAAAGACAAAAATCTAAGCACACAAATAACATTCACCAATTTAAATCTAAACTAATCGTCATGAACATTACATTTCCATCAAAGGCTTCAACAATATCAAAAGTACTAACAATAAAATACTGTAATCTAGTATGGAATACAAACACTATCACGCACCTGTTTCTGCCATAACACTGCGAGGAGCAGGCACCCTCGCGAACACAACTGGAAACATGGATCCCCCTAACTGATTATCAATTTGGACGCTGTTTATTTTGAAATGAATGTGCCTTTGATGCGGTGATGTTCGTAACTGGAAAAGAAGTTTATGAACATAAGTATAAACAAATGTTTTTAAAATATTTTATTTTAATTGTTCATTATTTCTCATATCGTTTATTTATTTCCTTATTTCCTTTCCTCACTGGGCCATTTTTCCCTGTTGGAGCCCTTGTGCTTATAGCATCTTGGTTTTCCAACTAGGGTTGTAGCTTAGCTAATAATAATAATAATAATAATAATAATAATAATAATAATAATAATAAGTACTATCATATGTATGCACTGTATGTAAATATAGTTAGCTGTTTCATATATACTCAAAACCCAGCTACTTATGGCGTAATGTTTAAAAACAATGAGTCCAATTACAAGAGTCCTATTACCCAAAATTTATAAATGCCATTTTCTCTGAAGTAGATTTCTAGATTAAGACATATAACAATTCTGTATTAAATATAATTCAAACCTCTTCTTCAAATAACACTTAGTCTGATCAGTACACAAAGAATATATAACTAATCTCCAGCACTTAATACAAATTGAAATTTCCAAGTAAATCAGCATACCACAATAGAAAAAGGATGATGAAAAACAAACCTCTAGCCAAACACCCGGGTGAAACGTCCTTCTTATCTTTCGGCAGAACGGTTTACTTACAGTCATGGTAACATAATCAACCTAAGGTGGATAAAGCATTATAAGTTAAACACTTCCTTCATTACATGAGATGCACTGTGACATTCATTGGCATCCCTTAGATGTTGTTTTATTGGACTTAAGAAAGTCCCTATCAGCATAGTTATTAACAAAAGTAGAAGTAAAAAATGAAATAATCAAATATAATTCCATACTGACCTTGGAACAATACATTTTCTTTGAAAATTAGTATTATAACTGTAACACACATGCTTATTCAGACTGTCTCCCCATGGAAATATTTCCTTAGAATCAAATGGAATGTAAAATCTTAGCAACTTGGAAAAATCCTTGAATAATTTGGAAAAAGAATATGGAAAGCTTAGGAAAAATATTTTTGGTTTATTACAGTGAGCAAGATAGATTAACTTATCATGTTTTCTTGGTAATAAAAAAAAAAAACATTTTCTTAAGTTCTTACACTAATAGGCTAGGCACACCAAAAGTAACATTAAAGTCGCAGTTCAATCTTACCTCTAAATTTTTACTGATAACATAATGACTAATGACACTGGACTGAACATCCCCTTGGAGTAGTTTTTGATACATTTGGTAACATTTTTCAAGATTTTCAGTTTGATCTTGGGTGAAAGGACGGTGTTTTTTACCTTTCATCTTACAGTGTTCCCAAACAACACCAGAACTGGAAATTAAAAATGAAGAAATAAAAAAAAATAGACAAACTATCAGTAGCATATAATTAGGTGATCTAAGATTAGAATAATCTATTAATGTAAAATAAATCTTTATAACTGAAATATTAAATTATACCATACTGTGTAACATATATTATTAGCCTAATAGCTTTTCACTAGTTTTACTTTAGTCTTAAGCACTTTCAAGACTATCTGGATATTATTTCTCCACATACCTAGCAAGACTTATATATGTTACTTCTTTTCTGGTGATGTCGTTGACTAAGGATAAACCTATACAATACAAAGAAATTTTTATCTCCTGCTGAAATCGTTCCAACTCGACAGCATTCAGAGCAGCGGATGCTACTTCAATATCGTCAGTAAATAAGAGGCATCTCTGGTTACCGTTCAAAAATACAACCCAATGAATGGTGTTATCATTCATAGTTCCTTGATCATCCTGTAAAGGAAAACAAGTGCATAATAAATAATGATACTTTATAAGAATGCTTGTTTATAACTTTGGTAATTTTAAATTGAGTATATCTACAAAAAATTAATGAACACTTCAAATCACTATTTATGAATGAAACTTTTGATAACATGAAGACTGAATTTGATGTACTGTAGTAGCAATGAAACTTCTGTGAGTAAATCATGCAAAACTAAATCAATATCACCATCACAATTATAATCTTATCATAGTCCCTCTCTAGACGTTGAGACGTGAGATGAATTCTCTCCTTTCTCTTCTGTCTAGAGTAATATTTGCTAGATCTTTCATCTGACCTAAATAAAAAACAATTCCCTTTCCTACAACTTTCTGGCCCTTCCATTTAGTGTTCGTCCCGCTACTTCCATATCTAATGATTTTCTCTCAAAATACTCCACCACTGCCTCATCAAATGTCTAAATCCTTTACATCTTTGTGATCTTGATATATTTACCTAACACTGGAAACCACAGGCTGATATCAACAAAGTAACAGATATAACAAACAATGGGGTTATGGTTTGCTCAACACTGGATGAGACGGAGATGATGACCAAAAGCCAAATACTGTACTCGCTACTTAAAAATATAAAAAACATAAATAATTCAACAAACTATAGTTAGATATTGTATAGCATTATGGGTCACAGCAGCTTCAAAGTTCTTCATTAATTTGTGTGGAGAACTTTGAATAATAGTATTGACCGTCACTATAGATCAGTGGGCAAATTGCTGAAAAAATACCTGTGGGATGATACTTTATTTTTCAATAATGGAGTTGGTTGTTCGGATAGGTAAAATAGATAATCAAGGCTAATAATTTAATCATGATTGATCAGATTCCATGGTTCATAATTTTCCAGTATTTTTTGACTACCTGAAGATACTTCTGGATCCTAAGGATCAACTACAATTGACTAACTTTACCTGTAAATATGATCTGTTTTGAGACTTGAAAGACCTAACTGACGATTGAAAAATATTAGTTAATATGTTATTTTCCTTAGTAAAATAAATTTTTGAATATACTTACCCGATGATCATGTAGCTGTCAACTCTGTTGCCCGACAGAAATCTAAGGTCGGGATACGCCAGCGATCGCTATACAGGTGGGGGTGTACACAACAGCGCCATCTGTCGAGTAGGTACTCAGGTACTTCTTGTCAACAAGAACTCAATTTTCTCCTCAGTCCACTGGTTCTCTATGGGGAGGAAGGGAGGGTCCTTAAATTCATGATCATCGGGTAAGTATATTCAAAAATTTATTTTACTAAGAAAAATAACATTTTTCAATATTAATCTTACCCGATGATCATGTAGCTGATTCACACCCAGGGGGGTGGGTGGAGACCAGCATACATGTTAACATAAGAAGCTAAGTATCCGGTATTTCATTTTAGCAGTTATTCAAAATAACAAACAAAATAAATAAGTACCTGGTAAGGAAGTCGACTTGAACCATTACTCTGCCTTTTTAAGTACAGTAGGGTCCCGAATTATGCGAGAATTTGGTCGATTAATGACCTCGTGTAAATGGAAAATCGCGAATTTCGAAACACACAACTAACAGAAATAATTCCATTGTGGCCATGGCAACCAGCAATTTGCCTATTCAAATGTGTTTACTACCCATTTCCAATACTTTCTTTGTACTATACTGTATTTCTTTATAATATCAAATTGTTCTTGTAAATAAATAAAACATTTAATATACTTTAAAGTTCTAATAACTTGAAAAATGGTTAAAATTATAACCAGGATAGGTGTAAACACCATATATTTCCCGTTACAACACAACCCAAAATACAGACAAATTTTAATGTTTGTCATATCTATTGTATAATACAACTGGTGAATAGCAAAACCATCACTCTATAGACTAGCTTGTTGTATGATTGAAAATCCAGAATTATCAAAATAAAGGCGATTTTATATCATGCGTTTCCTAAACACGCTAAAAAGCAGAATAGAAAACGACAACCAATGTTTTGTTTACGTTTAACTCTGATCACAACAAAGAAACAGACGCATTTATACATCTGTGTTTTTGAATTGACAGCAATTTTACCAAGTATAGATTATATGTTGAATTTGTTATTACCAATGTTCTAATTATTTTTTATTAGAACTTTCAAATAAATGAAATGAATGCCATTTATGAAATGTTTTTCTTTATGATGCCGCCTGAAACGGAAACCTTCCATTTGTTTACGCTCCATCTTCGATCATAATAAACAAACGAATGCATTAAACACACATGATCTAAGTCATAACTAATGATGTTACAAACATTTAGTAAACATTATGTTATTACAAATATTTTACTTACCGTATCCATATAAATTCCTAAATTCGTAGCAAAGCTGGAAATTTTTTTTTCCTTATGCGTTTAATCCACAATAGCAAACTGCCGCTAATGACAGAGTGATAACTTACGATAATTCTAAACTGTTACGAAAGATAATTGTCCTTTCCATATCCAAAATACTTTTCCTAACTTCAGTTATAAGTCAACTTGTACCCACCTCAATTATGGATCCATATGCAAAAAAGGTAAAGAAGAAAGTACTAGGCCTATTTTTAAAGTCACCGAACAATTAGGTTACCGCTATAACGTTCGATGAGAGAGAGAGAGAGAGAGAGAGAGAGAGAGAGAGAGAGAGAGAGAGAGAGAGAGAGAGAGAGGGATGGTTTTAAAGTACTAAATAATAAATATGATAGGTTATAACACATTGGAGTTTATGTAATATTAACTGTATAGATGGTTTGAATAAGTTAAGAAATGGTGTAAACAATTCTTTGTTATTGTATTCGCGCGGAAGCTAGACATCAGCTGATGTGATCACAGCCAAAAGTAAAACAAAAATAAGTTAGCAATACTCGATTTTTAAAACACACCCGAAATTTTACAACATAAGTACATGTTTTATTATAGCGCAATTGACATTTAAAGAGTAAAAATTTTCTGGAATAGAATGGTGTTTCCTAAAAAATAGTGGTTTGCTGACGAAATCGGTTACCGTATTTTAAGCTATGATTGAAATGGATGTATACACGGTATAATTTTTTCGTTTTGTATTTAATTGACACTTCAAGAAAACCGATTTTGGTTTCTTCATCTATTTGTAAGTATTGTATAACGAGAGAGAGAGAGAGAGAGAGAGAGAGATATATTATGACGCAGAAGGTTACAGACCTAGAACAGGGGAGGATGAAGGTGGGGGGAGTGATGAGATAGGCTGGGTGGACTCGCAGGGGAGTGATGAGATAGGCTGGGTGGACTCGCAGGGGAGACGGTAGGAGACGGGGGAAGGGGGGATTTGGTTGCCAGTGGCTAAAAATAGATTCTGAAAGACGGTAAAGGGAAAAACGAATCCCATCGAATAAACAGAATAAGGAAAGGGAATAAGATTCAGAGGAATAATAGATATAATGGAATGAAAATGACTAGATGGTGTTAGTTGTGATAAGAATAATTTAGATATTTGAAATAAGAGTGTCTGAGGAGGTATAGAAGGAATTCGTGATAAATATAGAGGAATATCAAAGGATACAGTTAGTTTGCATTAAAGGGTTTGTTATCGTTTATCGGCAGTGAATAGCCTAAACTTCGGTAACGAGTCGTCAATATTTTGTCATATTTTAAACAGTATACATTTGATTTGCAAACATTGGTTTTGTAGAGTAGACGGTAAAATAAAATCTAGAGAGAGAGAGAGAGAGAGAGAGAGAGAGAGAGATTTCTGCCATCAAATCTCTCTCTCTCTCTCTCTCTCTCTCTCTCTCTCTCTCTCTCTCTCTCTAGATTTTATTTTACCGTCTACTCTACAAAACCAATGTTTGCAAATCAAATGTATAGCCTACTGTTTAAAATATGACAAAATATTGACGACTCGTTACCGAAGTTTAGGCTATTCACTGCCGATAAACGAACCCAGTCTACTCGTGAAAACCTTGAACGCCCAGAGGGAAAAATAAGGCTTTTAAATATACTGTACTAAACAAAAATAATGCTTTAATATACCATCATTAACACTACCATTACAATTATCGTAAGGTTGGAGAAAGATAAAGATTGCCGAGAACGTAACCACATTTCTGTTTACATTTTGTCAGCTGGACTCGCACAGTTAACAGTTGATTTCATTGTTGATGTGGAATTTTATCCTTAAATAGGCTATTCATTATGAAATTATGTTAATGAAATGTAATGTTAATATTGTTTTGTAACATTTATTATAAATCACCGTATTTAGGGCTACCAATATACTTAAAAAGACTATAGATTTGATACATTTTGTAGTGCTTGACTCGCGAACTTTGAACAGCCTCGTGGATACAGAAAATTTATTTTTGAAAAATAGCGATCGTGGAAAAGGGGAATCGTGTAATTCGAACACGCTTAATTCGGGACCCTACTGTACGTCCTCCTTACTGAGCCTAGCGATCCTCTTAGGATGCTGAGTGACTCCTAGGTGCTGAAGTATGAAGGGCTGCAACCCATACTAAAGGACCTCATCACAACCTCTAATCTAGGCGCTTCTCAAGAAAGAATTTGACCACCCGCCAAATCAACCAGGATGCGGAAGGCTTCTTAGCCTTCCGTACAACCCAAAAAACAACAATAAAAAGCATTTCAAGAGAAAGATTAAAAAAGGTTATGGGATTATGGGAATGTAGTGGTTGAGCCCTCACCTACTACTGCACTCGCTGCTACGAATGGTCCCAGGGTGTAGCAGTTCTCGTAAAGAGACTGGACATCTTTGAGGTAAAATGATGCGAACACTGACTTGCTTCTCCAATAGGTTGCATCCATAACACTCTGCAGAGAACGGTTCTGTTTGAAGGCCACTGAAGTAGCGACAGCCCTAACTTCATGTGTCCTTACCTTCAGCAAAGCAAGGTCTTCTTCCTTCAGATGAGAATGGGCCTCTCTAATCAAAAGCCTGATGTAATAAGAAAGTGCGTTCTTAGACATCGGTAAAGCAGGTTTCTTGATAGAACACCATAAAGCTTCTGATTGTCCTCGTAATGGCTTTGTACGTCTTAAATAGTACTTAAGAGCTCTTACTGGGCAAAGTACTCTCTCTAGTTCGTTCCCCACCAAGTTGGACAGGCTTGGGATCTCGAACGACTTGGGCCAAGGACGAGAAGGAAGCTCGTTTTTAGCTAAAAAACCAAGCTGCAAGGAACATGTAGCCGTTTCAGATGTAAAACCTATGTTCCTGCTGAAGGCGTGAATCTCACTGACTCTTTTAGCTGTTGCTAGGCAAACGAGGAAAAGAGTCTTTAATGTGAGATCCTTAAAAGAGGCTGATTGAAGCGGTTCAAACCTTGCTGACATCAGGAACCTTAACACCACGTCTAGGTTCCAGCCTGGTGTGGTCAACCGACGCTCCTTTGAGGTCTCAAAAGACTTAAGGAGGTCCTGTAGATCTTTGTTGGTGGAAAGATCTAAGCCTCTGTGGCGGAAGACCGCTGCCAACATGCTTCTGTAACCTTTGATCGTAGGAGCTGATAGTGATCTTACATTCCTTAGATGTAGAAGGAAGTCAGCTATCTGCGTTACAGAGGTACTGGTTGAGGAAACTGCATTCGCCTTGCACCAGCTTCGGAAGACTTCCCATTTTGACTGATAGACTTTGAGAGTGGATGTCCTCCTTGCTCTGGCAATCGCTCTGGCTGCCTCCTTCGAAAAGCCTCTAGCTCTAGAGAGTCTTTCGATAGTCTGAAGGCAGTCAGACGAAGAGCGTGGAGGCTTGGGTGTACCTTCTTTACGTGCGGCTGACGCAGAAGGTCCACTCTTAGAGGAAGAGTCCTGGGAACGTCCACTAGCCATTGCAGTACCTCGGTGAACCATTCTCTCGCGGGCCAGAGGGGAGCAACCAACGTCAACCGTGTCCCTTCGTGAGAGGCGAACTTCAGTAGTACCCTGTTGACAATCTTGAACGGAGGGAACGCATACAGGTCTAGATGGGACCAATCCAGAAGAAAGGCATCCACGTGAACTGCTGCTGGGTCTGGAATCGGAGAACAATACATCGGGAGCCTCTTGGTCATCGAGGTAGCGAATAGATCTATGGTGGGCTGACCCCACAGGGCCCATAGTCTGCAGCAAACATTCTTGTGAAGGGTCCACTCTGTGGGGATGACCTGACCCTTCCGGCTGAGGCGATCTGCCATGACATTCATGTCGCCCTGAATGAACCTCGTTACCAGCGAAATCTTTCGATCTTTTGACCAAATGAGGAGGTCCCTTGCGATCTCGAACAACTTCCTCGAATGAGTCCCTCCTTGCTTGGAGATGTACGCCAAGGCTGTGGTGTTGTCGGAGTTCACCTCCACCACCTTGCTTAGATGGAGGGACTTGAAGTTTATCAAGGCCAGATGAACTGCCAAAAGCTCCTTGCAGTTGATGTGAAGTGTTCTTTGCTCCTGATTCCACGTGCCCGAGCATTCCTGTCCGTCCAGTGTCGCACCCCAGCCCGTGTCCTATGCGTCCGAGAAGAGACGGTGGTCGGGGGTCTGAACAGCCAATGGTAGACCTTCCTTGAGAAGAATACTGTTCTTCCACCACGTCAGTGTAGACCTCATCTCTTCGGAAATAGGCACTGAGACCGCCTCTAGCGTCATGTCCTTTCTCCAGTGAGCAGCTAGATGATACTGAAGGGGGCGGAGGTGGAGTCTCCCTAACTCGATGAACTGGGCCAGCGATGAAAGTGTCCCTGTTAGACTCATCCACTGCCTGACTGAACATCGGTTCCTTCTCAGCATGCTCTGGATGCATTCTAGGGCTTGATTGATCCTTGGGGCCGACGGAAAAGCCCGAAAAGCTCGACTCTGAATCTCCATACCTAGATAGACAATGGTTTGGGATGGGACGAGTTGGGACTTCTCTATATTGACCAGGAGACCCAATTCCTTGGTCAGATCCATAGTCCATCTGAGATTCTCCAGACAGCGACGACTTGACGGAGCTCTTAAAAGCCAGTCGTCCAAATAGAGGGAGGCTCTGATGTCTGCCAAGTGAAGGAATTTGGCAATATTCCTCATCAGTTTGGTAAACACAAGAGGTGCCGTGCTTAGGCCAAAGCACAGGGCTTGGAACTGGTACACGACCTTTCCAAAGACGAACCTTAGGAAAGGTTGGGAGTCTGGATGGACGGGGACATGAAAGTACGCGTCTTTCAGGTCTAACGAGACCATCCAGTCTTCCTTCCTGACCGCTGCTAGGACCGACTTCGTCGTCTCCATTGTGAACGTCTGCTTGGTGACAAAAGCATTGAGAGCACTGACGTCCAGCACCGGTCTCCAACCTCCTGTCTTCTTGGCTACCAGGAAGAGACGGTTGTAGAAGCCCGGGGATTGATGGTCCCGGACTATGACTACCGCTCCCTTTTGTAGCAAGAGCGACACCTCTTGTTGCAACGCTAGCCTCTTGTCCTTCTCCTTGTAGTTGGGAGAGAGGTTGATGGGAGACGTTGCTAGAGGGGGACTGCGGCAGAACGGAATCCTGTACCCCTCCCTTAGCAACTTCACAGACTGAGCGTCTGCACCTCTGTTCTCCCAAGCTTGCCAGAAGCTCTTGAGCCTGGCTCCCACTGCTGTCTGGAGAGGTAGGCAGTCAGATTCTGCCTTTTGAGGACTTGGAACCCTTCTTCGATTTGCCACGGTGACTGTCGGCACGGGTACCTCCTCTGCTGGAGGTTCTGCCACGAAAGGGCGGGATGAACCTAGACGCTGGTGTGTCCATCCTAGGTCTAGGCACGGAAGGTAAAGCTTTAGCCTTACGTGCGGAGGATGCCACCAGGTCATGGGTATCCTTCTGGATCAACGAGGCAGCCATCCCCTTGATCAGCTCTTCCGGAAAGAGACACTTGGAGAGCGGAGCAAACAACAACTCCGACTTCTGGCAAGGAGTGATCCCAGCCGACAAGAAGGAGCAAAGATGTTCTCTCTTCTTAAGCACTCCCGACACGTACGAAGCCGCAAGCTCACCAGACCCATCCCGAATGGCTTTGTCCATGCTAGACATGATAAGCATGGCAGAGTCCTTATCCGAAGGGGAAGTCTTTCTGCTTAACGCTCCCAAACACCAATCGAGGAAGTTGAAGATCTCAAAAGCACGAAAGACTCCCTTCAACAGATGATCCATGTCAGAAAAGGACCAGCAAATCTTAGATCGTCTCATAGCCAGCCTGCGGGGAGAGTCAACCAGACTTGAGAAGTCGCCCTGGGCAGAGGCAGGAACTCCCAAGCCGGGTTCCTCTCCCGTGGCATACCAGACGCTAGATTTGGAAGCAAGCTTGGTAGGCGGAAAGATGAAAACAGACTTTCCCAGCTGCTTCTTGGACTGCAACCACTCTCCCATAACCCTCAAAGCTCTCTTGGATGAGCGCGCGAGTACAAGTTTGGTGAAGGCAGGAGCTGCTGACTGCATGCCCAGAGCAAACTCGGAGGGAGGAGAGCGAGGGGTTGCAGACACAAACTGTTCCGGATACAAGTCCCTGAACAAGGCAAGGACTTTCCGAAAGTCCAAGGAGGGAGGCGTAGACTTGGGTTCTTCTAAGTCGGAGTGCGGATCGTCCAAATGCGCAGCTACGTCATCAGATACTCCATCATCCGAAAGCTGAGGAGGAAGTGGCAAAGGTGGAGCAGAAAGCTGAACGGCTGAATCCGGCAGCACGGGTGCATGCGTAGCTGCTGCGGATCCAACATCATGCCGCTGCTGGTCAGTCTGCGAGCTGGCAACAACAAAAGCAGAGTGCTGGTGCGTGGGAGGGACTGCCGTGGGTTGCGGAGCATGCCGCATGGGTTGCGGAGCATGCCGCATGGGTTGCGGAGCATGCCGCATTGTGTCAAAACACGG